>NW_025748462.1:0-34746 GCF_021184085.1 Oncorhynchus gorbuscha
TGTGTGTGTGTCCTGCGTGTGTGTCCTGTGTGTCCAGTGTGTCCTGTGTGTGTGTGTGTGTGTGTGTGTGTGTGTGTGTGTGTGTGTGTGTGTGTGTGTGTGTGTGTGTGTGCGTGTGCGTGTGCGTGTGCGTGTGTGTGTGTGTGTGTGTGTGTGTGTGTGTGTGTGTGTCCTCGTGTGTGTGTGTCCAGTGTGTGTGTGTGTGTGTGTGTGTGTGTGTGTGTGTGTGAGAGTTCCAGGTGTGTCCCTCAATGACTGTCTGTTCTTCTGCTTACCGCTACAGTGTGGAACATGGTGGAGTGTGCAGAATGAAACCTGGACTTAGAAAATGTGTGTGTGTGACTGCTGTGAAGAATATGTCCAGTGTCCTGTCTTAATGTCAAGTTAAGTCAAAGTCAAAGACCACCATCATTACTAACTTGGTTATATTAAATATCAGCTGTAGTTCTACAGAAGCAGAAATCAGGGACACCAAAGATTACAAGAGTTGCTTTGAGTGTGTGTGTGTGTGTGTGTGTGTGTGTGTGTGTGTGTGTGTGTGTGTGTGTGTGTGTGTGTGTGTGTGTGTGTGTGTGTGTGTGTGTGTGTGTGTGTGTGTGTGTGTGTGTGTGTGTGTGTGTGTGTGTGTGTGTGTGTGTGTGTGTGTGTGTGTAATTAATAGGAATAAGTGTGTTTTATATTACCATACAGTATAACATATGATCATTCAACAAGTCTCAAGTTACCTTAACTTCTCCTTTTGATACCTAGAAACATCTACATTAAATGAATTAGTGAAAAGTGAGTTAACATTCTAATGTGAATGATGATGATTTCTAATATTGTGTCCTGGTTTCATCCATCAGATGTCTGTGATCTCACACTGGACCCAAACACAGTAGACAGATGCCTCTCTGTCTGAGGAGAACAGAAAGGTGACATGGAGGAGAGGAACAGCCCCGTATCCTGATCACACAGAGATTTGAGGACTGTGGACAGGTGCTGTGTAGAGAGGGTCTGACTGGGCGCTGTTACTGGGAGGTAGAGTGGAGTGGAGAGGGGCTGATATAGGAGTGACATATAAAGGAATCAACAGGAGAGGAAGGGTCTTGATTGTTGTCTTGGATGGAATGACAAGTCCTGGAGTCTGTTCTGCTCTCACAACAGTTACATTGCCTGGCACAATGAGAATCCCACTACCATAGTCGTCCCCTCCTCCAGCTCCCACAGAGTAGGAGTGCTATCTGGACTGGCCAATGGCACTCTGTCCTTCTATAGAGCCTCCTCTGACACACTGACCCACCTGTACACATTCACCTCCACATTCACTGAGCCCCTCTATCCTGGGTTTTAGGGTTCATGATGATTCCTCAGTGACTCTGTAAATAATAACCTTAAACACATACACACACACAAACTACACTCACACACTGGACACACAAACACACAGGACACACACACACACACACTGGACACACACACACACACACACTGGACACACACACACACACTCACACACTGGACACACAAAACATACAGTGACACACACAAAACACACAGGACACATACACACACGCTGGACACAGACTCAGACTGACACATACACACACATACATATTGGCACACACACACTGGACACACAAAACACACAGAGGACACACACACTCACATACACAATCACACAGCGGACACACACAATCAAACAGAGGACACACACACACTGACACACACGCTGGACACTCACACACAGGACACACACAGAGGGCACACTGACACACACACACACACACATTTACACGTAGAGGACACACACACACAGGACACACACAGACACACTGTTGGAGTTTATTTTTTGCAGCATAAGCTACGAGACACAACACAAGTACATTTATCGATGGCAATTTGAACGTGATGAGATCCCATTGGGTGCCATTCATCCACATGCCATCATCTCATGTTTCAGCATGATAATGCACAGAGACAACGAACATAAGATCCCATTTTGGTGCCATTCATCCACCGCCATCATCTCATGTTTCAGCATGATAATGCACAGAGATACCGTGATAAGATCCCATTGTGGTGCCATTCATCCACTGCCATCATCTCATGTTTCAGCATGATAATGCACAGAGATACCGTGATAAGATCCCATTGTGGTGCCATTCATCCACGCCATCATCTCATGTTTCAGCATGATAATGCACAGAGATACCGTGATAAGATCCCATTGTGGTGCCATTCATCCACCGCCATCATCTCATGTTTCAGCATGATAATGCACAGAGATACCGTGATAAGATCCCATTGTGGTGCCATTCATCCACCGCCATCATCTCATGTTTCAGCATGATAATGCACAGAGATACCGTGATAAGATCCCATTGTGGTGCCATTCATCCACCGCCATCATCTCATGTTTCAGCATGATAATGCACAGAGATACCGTGATAAGATCCCATTGTGGTGCCATTCATCCGCCATCATCTCATGTTTCAGCATGATAATGCACAGAGATACCGTGATAAGATCCCATTGTGGTGCCATTCATCTGCTGCCATCACCTCATGTTTCAGCATGATAATGCACAGAGATACCGTGATAAGATCCCATTGTGGTGCCATTCATCTGCTGCCATCATCCTCATGTTTCAGCATGATAATGCACAGAGATACCGTGATAAGATCCCATTGTGGTGCCATTCATCCACCGCCATCATCATGTTTCAGCATGATAATGCACAGAGATACCGTGATAAGATCCCATTGTGGTGCCATTCATCCGCCGCCATCACCTCATGTTTCAGCATGATAATGCACAGAGATACCGTGATAAGATCCATTGTGGTGCCATTCATCCGCCCATCACCTCATGTTTCAGCATGATAATGCACAGAGATACCGTGATAAGATCCCATTGTGGTGCCATTCATCTGCTGCCATCACCTCATGTTTCAGCATGATAATGCACAGAGATACCGTGATAAGAACCCCATTGTCGTGCCATTCATCTGCTGCCATCACCTCATGTTTCAGCATGATAATGCACAGACCGTGATAAGATCCCATTGTGGTGCCATTCATCTGCTGCCATCACCTCATGTTTCAGCATGATAATGCACAGAGATACCGTGATAAGATCCCATTGTCGTGCCATTCATCTGCTGCCATCACCTCATGTTTCAGCATGATAATGCACAGAGATACCGTGATAAGATCCCATTGTCGTGCCATTCATCTGCTGCCATCACCTCATGTTTCAGCATGATAATGCACAGAGATACCGTGATAAGATCCCATTGTCGTGCCATTCATCTGCTGCCATCACCTCATGTTTCAGCATGATAATGCACGGTCCGATGTGGCAAGCATTTGTACACACATTTCTGGGAGCTGAAAAAAACACAGTTCTTCCATGGCCTGACTACTCACTACACATGTCACCCATTGAGCATGTTTGGGATGCTCTGGATAGACATGTCACCTATTGAGCATGTTTGGGATGCTCTGTATAGACATGTCATCTATTGAGCATGTTTGGGATGCTCTGGATATACATGTCACCTATTGAGCATGTTTGGGATGCTCTGGATAGATGCCACCTATTGAGCATGTTTGGGATGCTCTGGATAGACATGTCACCCATTGAGCATGTTTGGGATGCTCTGGATAACATGTCACACATTGAACATGTTTGGGATGCTCTGGAAGGAGACATGTCACCCATTGAGCATGTTTGGGATGCTCTGGTTATACATGTCACCCATTGAGCATGTTTGGGATGCTCTGGATAGACATGTCACCTATTGATTATGTTTGGGATGCTCTGGATAGACATGTCACCTATGAGCATGTTTGGGATGCTCTGGATAGATGTGTACGACAGCGTGTTCCAATTCCCGCCAATATCCAGCAACTTTGAACAGCCATTGAAAAGGACTGGGTCAACATTCCACAGGCCACAATTAACAGCCTGATCAACTCATTGAAGAGGAGATGTTCGCTGCATGAGGCAAATGGTGGTCACACCAGATACTGACTGGTTTTCTGATCCACACTCCTACTGTTTTATTTTAAGGTGTCTGATAATCATATTCATATCTGTATTCCCAGTCATGTGAAATCCATAGACTAGGGCCTAATGAATTTAGTATTTCAAATGACTGATGTCCTTATGTGAACTGAAACTCACTAAAATGCTTGAAATTGTTGAATGTTGGGTTTATTTTATTGTTCAGTTTAATTCAATAAAATGTTAGATCAGTATTCAATGTTTTATGTTTGATAAATGTTAGTAACACTCTGAAGTCATTCCATCCTTTCACTAAATGGTAGTAACACTAAGTCATTCCATCCTTTCACTAAATGGTAGTAACACTAAGTCATTCCATCCTTTCACTAAATGGTAGTAACACTAAGTCATTCCATCCTTTCACTAAATGGTAGTAACACTAAGTCATTCCATCCTTTCACTAAATGGTAGTAACACTAAGTCATTCCATCCTTTCACTAAAGCTCTAAACTAATGTTTTATTGACAGATGTTAAATGTTCTGGATTTTGATGATTAAATCCCATATAGCCTACTGGCCAGGACTTTGATATGGCATCTTCTGATTGGGTGTCTCAGGTCAGGACTTTGTTATGGCATCTTTTGATTGGGTGTCTCAGGTCAGGACTTTGTTATGACATCTTCTGATTGGGTGTCTCAGGTCAGGACTTTGTTATGGCATCTTCTGATTGGGTGTCTCAGGTCAGGTCTGAGCCACGATCAGAATGTGTCTGTCTATTTCCAGCCCTGCCATTTCTACCTGTCCAGGTGCATTTTATATATCGATTATTTCTGTTTTGTGTGTTTAGGTTTTTCAATATCTGAGTGTTTGAGAAACACAAAATGCAGGATGAGAATTTTATTATTTTAAAATTGTTTTTAATTTGTTTTGTGTGTTTGCACTTAACAACATATTATTTTAAAAAGGTCCCATTTTTTCTAGTGTTTGACCCCTGAACCCCTAACACCGTCTCACTGTCCATGTCTGCTTTTAGCTCCCACCTCTACTTCACTGTGTTATAATGGACCTCATGGTTGTTAAGTCACCTCTGTAACCAGGTATCAAACATACTGACCTTTCTGACCCTGTCCCATGGCCCTACTTCACTGTGTTATAATGGACCTTCTGGTTGTTAAGTCACTGTCACGGTTCATGAATCCACTGCCTCCCTCTCTCTTTCTCTTTCTCTCTCTCTCTCTCTCTCTCTCTCTCTCTCTCTCTCTCTCTCTCTCTCTCTCTCTCTCTCTCTCTCTCTCTCTCTCTCTCTCTCTCTCGTGTTTGTGTGGGCGTGGTTCCCAATCTCGGCCTGATTGTCTGCGCCAGCTGGAACCACTTATCTTCCCTTTATATGTTCTGTAACCAGTGTTTCTTGTTGTCAGATCGTTGTTACTTCCCTGAGGTTGTGTCGTGTGTCCGTGCTTGTTACTTCCCTGAGGTTGTGTCGTGTGTCCGTGCTCATCTCTCGCCGCCTTTGTGTGGATTATCTGCTGTGCTCCTTCCTACCCATCCGGACACACTCCCTGGATTTCTCAGCACGCTATCATCGGAGTATGCGCCTAGTCCCTGGGTCGGATTCCGTCTGAGTACAGTCTGTCTGTCCTGTTGCTGCTGTAAACTGTATTCATTAAACCATTGTTGCTTGCATCTTGCATCCGCCTCTGTATTGTCACAGAATGATCTGACCAGACCATGGATGCAGCGAGTTCAACGAGTCTGACCGAATTCATTTCCCGCAGTATCACGAGAATGGATCAACAAGAGGAGAACATCTCCAGCACAGGTCGGGCAGTACAAGTCCTTGCGACGCAGGTATCCCAGCTGACCCAACAATTGCAACATCTGAGGGGTTCCGCTGCGCCACCTACACCGGCAGTTCAACCCGCCCCGCCAGAGCCGGATTCCCAGCTAGAGCCACGGCTACCGACACCAGAGGGTTATTCAGGTGATCCTGACTATTGCAGAGCTTTTCTTACGAGATGTTCCATGCATTTCTCGTTGCAGCCACGGACCTTCAACCGTGAACAGTCTAAGGTAGCATTCATACTCAGAAGAGGGAGAATCAGGACCAACGTTTGCTGCTGCAGTAAAGAACCTATCAGAACACTGAGTTGAATGGTGTTCTAAATGACATCATAAGAGACAGACTAGAATGTGGCTACGAAGTGAAGATGCACCAAAGAGACTGTTGACTGAGGGTCATCTGACCTTGGTGAAGGACATTGAAATCACTGTGTCCATGGAACTAGCTGCTGAAGAGGAGTTCATCAGGAACTTAGTGGGTTCATCTAACAATCCTAATCACCAGCTGATACATTGTAATCTCATGAAACAGGGTTCACCCTCCACCTAGAAACACAATTTAATGAAAATCGTAACCTCTCCTCTGTGTGACCTATGTAATCAAGGTGTCTTGGGGTCCTTTAATCATATGTACAGGGAGTGACCAGGGAACATGTTTTGGAAAGAGGTTCCCTCTGTCTTATCTGCTGAAGTCCAACCACACCTCATTGGATCAGCACTTTATACACTGTTAGGATCCATGGGTCTACAACCTCATTGGATCAGCACTTTATACACTGTTAGGATCCATGGGTCTACCACCTCACCTCATTGGATCAGCACTTTATACACTGTTAGGATCCATGGGTCTACCACCTCACCTCATTGGATCAGCACTTTATCCACTGTTAGGATCCATGGGTCTACCACCTCACCTCATTGGATCAGCACTTTATCCACTGTTAGGATCCATGTGTCTACAACCTCACCTCATTGGATCACTACTGTATACACTGTTAGGATCCATGGGTCTACCACCTCATTGGATCAGCACTTTATCCACTGTTAGGATCCATGGGTCTACCACCTCATTGGATCAGCACTTTATCCACTGTTAGGATCCATGGGTCTACAACCTGATGGGATCAGCACTTTATACACTGTTAGGATCCATGGGTCTACCACCTCACCTCATTGGATCAGCACTTTATACACTGTTAGGATCCATGGGTCTACCACCTCACCTCATTGGATCAGCACTTTATACACTGTTAGGATCCATGGGTCTACCACCTCATTGGATCAGCACTTTATCCACTGTTAGGATCCATGGGTCTACCACCTCACTTCATTGGATCAGCACTTTATACACTGTTAGGATCCATGGGTCTACCACCTCATTGGATCAGCACTTTATCCACTGTTAGGATCCATGGGTCTACAACCTGATGGGATCAGCACTTTATACACTGTTAGGATCCATGGGTCTACCACCTCACCTCATTGGATCAGCACTTTATACACTGTTAGGATCCATGGGTCTACCACCTCACCTCATTGGATCAGCACCTTATACACTGTTAGGATCCATGGGTCTACCACCTCATTGGATCAGCACTTTATCCACTGTTAGGATCCATGGGTCTACCACCTCATTGGATCAGCACTTTATCCACTGTTAGGATCCATGGGTCTACCACCACACCTCATTGGATCAGCACTTTATCCACTGTTAGGATCCATGGGTCTACCACCTCACCTCATTGGATCAGCACTTTATCCACTGTTAGGATCCATGGGTCTACCACCTCACCTCATTGGATCAGCACTATATACACTGTTAGGATCCATGGGTCTACCACCTCACCTCATTGGATCAGCACTTTATCCACTGTTAGGATCCATGGGTCTACCACCTCACCTCATTGGATCAGCACTTTATACACTGCTAGGATCCATGGGTCTACCACCTCACCTCATTGGATCAGCACTTTATCCACTGTTAGGATCCATGGGTCTACCACCTCACCTCATTGGATCAGCACTTTATCCACTGTTAGGATCCATGGGTCTACCACCTCATTGGATCAGCACTTTATACACTGTTAGGATCCATGGGTCTACCACCTCACCTCATTGGATCAGCACTTTATACACTGTTAGGATCCATGGGTCTACCACCTCACCTCATTGGATCAGCACTTTATCCACTGTTAGGATCCATGGGTCTACCACCTCATTGGATCAGCACTTTATACACTGTTAGGATCCATGGGTCTACCACCACACCTCATTGGATCAGCACTTTATACACTGTTAGGATCCATGGGTCTACCACCTCATTGGATCAGCACTTTATACACTGTTAGGATCCATGGTTCTACCACCACACCTCATTGGATCAGCACTTTATACACTGTTAGGATCCATGGGTCTACCACCACACCTCATTGGATCAGCACTTTATCCACTGTTAGGATCCATGGGTCTACAACCTCATTGGATCAGCACATTATACACTGTTAGGATCCATGGGTCTACCACCTCATTGGATCAGCACTTTATACACTGTTATGATCCATGGGTCTACCACCTCATTGGATCAGCACTTTATCCACTGTTAGGATCCATGGGTCTACCACCACACCTCATTGGATCAGCACTTTATCCACTGTTAGGATCCATGGGTCTACCACCTCTTTGGATCAGCACTTTATACACTGTTAGGATCCATGGGTCTACCACCTCATTGGATCAGCACTTTATACACTGTTAGGATCCATGGGTCTACCACCTCATTGGATCAGCACTTGGGGTGGTCCAGGAGGGGATGGAGGGTTGGTTGGGGGGGTCTCAGGAGGGGTTGTAGGGTGGGTTTGGGTGGTCCAGGAGGGGTTGTCATTAGACGCACCTGGCATCCATCATTAGACGCACCTGACATCCATCATTAGACGAACCTGGCATCAATCATTAGACGCACCTGGCATCAATCATTAGACACACCTGGCATCCATCATTAGATGCACCTGGCATCAATCATTACACGCACCTGGCATCCATCATTAGACGCACCTGGCATCAATCATTAGATGCACCTGGCATCAATCATTAGACGGGTTTGGCATCCATCATTAGACGCACCTGGCATCCATCATTAGACGCACCTGGCATCCATCATTAGACGCACCTGGCATAAATCATTAGACGCACCTGGCATCAATCATTAGACACACCTGGCATCCATCATTAGATGCACCTGGCATCAATCATTACACGCACCTGGCATCCATCATTAGACGCACCTGGCATCAATCATTAGATGCACCTGGCATCAATCATTAGACGCACCTGGCATCCATCATTAGACGCACCTGGCATCCATCATAAGAAGCACCTGGCATTAATCATTAGACGCAACTGCGCTTCATCATGAGGCACACCTGGACTCCATTACCTCACTCATTACCTCCCCTTTATCTGGCACTACCTTAGGTTCATTCCCATCAGTATTGACTATGGCATTCATGTCTGTAGGTTACTCTTGTTCCCCAGGCAGTATTGACTATGGTTCATGTCTGTAGGTTACTCTTGTTCCCCAGGCAGTATTGACTATGTTTCATGTCTGTAGGTTACTCTTGTTCCCCAGGCAGTATTGACTATGTTTCATGTCTGTAGGTTACTCTTGTTCCCCAGGCAGTATTAACTATGTTTCATGTCTGTAGGTTACTCTTGTTCCCCAGGCAGTATTGACTATGTTTCATGTCTGTAGGTTACTCTTGTTCCCCAGGCAGTATTGACTATGTTTCATGTCTGTAGGTTACTCTTGTTCCCAGGCAGTATTAACTATGTTTCATGTCTGTAGGTTACTCTTGTTCCCCAGGCAGTATTGACTATGTTTCATGTCTGTAGGTTACTCTTGTTCCCCAGGCAGTATTGACTATGGTTCATGTCTGTAGGTTACTCTTGTTCCCCAGGCAGTATTGACTATGTTTCATGTCTGTAGGTTACTCTTGTTCCCCAGGCAGTATTGACTATGTTTCATGTCTGTAGGTAACTCTGGTTCCCCAGGCAGTATTGACTATGGTTTATGTCTGTAGGTTACTCTTGTTTCCTGTATTGGTCCATATTCCGTTTATTATTAAACTCACCACTTGCTTCCAGACTCCCAGCGTCTCTATGTTACAGGGCTTACTCCATCAGAGGGCTTTCATCAACTGATCTGAAATCAGCCTTCTTCCTTGACTACTGCCATAGACTGACTGATGGTCAACCTACCTAGATATCTCCGTCTGATGTGAGCAGATCTCATACCCGGTTCTGAGGTGATGTAACTTTAGTGATTGGAGAAGGTGTGTTCTATCTAACTGCACAGGACTTCTAGAGTAATGGATTTTTTTTTCTGACTTTTTGCTATTTTTACCTGCAGTAAAGGCAGTGAGATCTTTGATTCTAGGTCTGACAGTTATCTTTGAGTGAGAATAGTGTCAGCATAACAATCATTTAAATCTATATGTTGTGCAGCTCTCGTTTCTTCTCAGTTTTACTAGAGTTTGTAATTGTTTATCTCATAGTACTTTCTGTTCTGTATTCCAGTTTGTTGTTTATAGTTTCACTCAATGCCAGGGGTTAAGGAATAATGTATAGCGCAATGCCTTATTTTTTTCTTGCCAAACAGATTGATGTCAGTGGGGAAATGATTTGTGTCTCCTGGTTCTGAACTCTCTGCTGGAGTCACCACTCTAATGAATCAGTTCAATGGAAGTATTTTACACTCAGACTGGGACCCTATTGGTCACTTTCTTTGTCTTGTCATCAACTGTAACATCATCGTCATTATTACTGTCACGTTCTGACCTGTATTTCCTTTGTTTTGCCTTTATTTACTATGGTCAGGGCGTGAGTTGGGGTGGGCAGTCTATGTTTGTTTTTCTATGATTTTGGGATTTCTATGTTTCGGCCTAGTATGGTTGTCAATCAGAGGCAGGTGCCATTAGTTGTCTCTGATTGAGAATCATACTTAGGTAACCTGGGTTTCACTGCTTGTTTGTGGGTGTTTGTTTCCATGTCTGTGGTTTTCACCACACGGTACTGTTTCGGTTTTCGTTCGTTTCATGTTTATTGTTTTTGTATCAGTTGTCTTCATGTTGAGTATTTCTTATTAAAAGAACCATGGACACTTAACAAGCCGCATATTGGTCCTCCGATCCTACTCCCCTCTCCTCTTCAGACAACGAGGAGAAAAACCTTTACAATTACCAACATTTATTGGTTCAATTCCAAACTTGAAAATGATCAGTCACTTGAATCTATGGAAAAGCGTATTCTCCATTGGCTAACCAAGTTCTCTAATGCTTTACTTATAGTAGGCTAACCAAGTTCCCTAATGCTTTACTTATAGTAGGCTAACCAAGTTCCCTAATGCTTTACTTATAGTAGGCTAACCAAGTTCCCTAATGCTTTACTTATAGTAGGCTAACCAAGTTCCCTAATGCTTTACTGATAGTAGGCTAACCAAGTTCCCTAATGCTTTACTTATAGTAGGCTAACCAAGTTCCCTAATGCTTTACTTATAGTAGGCTAACCAAGTTCCCTAATGCTTTACTTATAGTAGGCTAACCAAGTTCCCTAATGCTTTACTTATAGTAGGCTAACCAAGTTCCCTAATGCTTTACTTATAGTAGGCTAACCAAGTTCCCTAATGCTTTACTTATAGTAGGCTAACCAAGTTCCCTAATGCTTTACTTATAGTAGGCTAACCAAGTTCCCTAATGCTTTACTTATAGTAGGCTAACCAAGTTCCCTAATGCTTTACTTATAGTAGGCTAACAAGTTCCCTAATGCTTTACTTATAGTAGGCTAACCAAGTTCCCTAATGCTTTACTTATAGTAGGCTAACCAAGTTCCCTAATGCTTTACTTATAGTAGGCTAACCAAGTTCCCTAATGCTTTACTTATAGTAGGCTAACCAAGTTCCCTAATGCTTTACTTATAGTAGGCTAACCAAGTTCCCTAATGCTTTACTTATAGTAGGCTAACCAAGTTCCCTAATGCTTTACTTATAGTAGGCTAACCAAGTTCCCTAATGCTTTACTTATAGTAGGCTAACCAAGTTCCCTAATGCTTTACTTATAGTAGGCTAACCAAGTTCCCTAATGCTTTACTTATAGTAGGCTAACCAAGTTCCCTAATGCTTTACTTATAGTAGGCTAACCAAGTTCCCTAATGATTTACTTATAGTAGGCTAACCAAGTTCCCTAATGATTTACTTATAGTAGGCTAACCAAGTTCCCTAATGATTTACTTATAGTAGGCTAACCAAGTTCCCTAATGATTTACTTATAGTAGGCTAACCAAGTTCCTCAATGCTTTACTAGGGTTTCTAGGTGGTGATTTTAATATATCTAGGAATAATTAAACTGAACGATGACCTCCAGTACAGTCCATTTCTATGAATATTAGTTTGGCCTACAGGACAGTCCATTTCTATGAATATTAGTTTGGCCTCCAGGACAGTTCATTTCTATGAATATTAGTTTGGCCTCCAGGACAGTCAATTTCTATGAATATTAGTTTGGCCTCCAGGACAGTTCATTTCTATGAATATTAGTTTGAGGCAGTTGATGGAAAGGTTTGATATTGTAGATATTTGGAGAGTAAAGTTTCCTAATGACGAGTCTTTCACTTGGAGTAATAAGACCCACTCCAGACAATCACCACAGATCTTTGGTTGGTGTCGAAATGTTTTGATAAACAGGCTATTTCTGTTAACATCCTGGTCACTCCCCTTTCTGACCATAGAGCTGTTTATATTGACATTACACTGTTTATCTCTGATAATGGCCCTTACTGATCATATAGCTGTTTATACTGACATTACACTGTTTATCTCTGATAATGGCCCTGGCAGAGCATCCTATTGGAAGCTTAATAGCTCTATATTAAAACATGAGTTGGTCCAGATGGAGATAAACAATGTAATTACACACTTCAGGAACAACGCTATGAATAACAATTCATACAGTAATAACTGGGAGCTTTTTAAGGTTGGAAAATATGCAAGAAAACATGAGAGTTTTGTTGTCAAGACCAGGAGAACTGAAGAAGAAAGTGTAATTACAAAGATCACCTGTCTTGTTCAAAAGCCTGTTGAAAGTCTTTCAGAGGAGGATAAATCTGTTCTGTTTGATCTACAACACCAGATAGATGATATGTATAAACTGAAAGCAGACGGAACCTTTGTCAGATGTAGGAAGAAATGGAGGAGGATGAACAAAATTAAATCTTTTTTTTTCAGGTTAGAAAAATACCACTCTAAAAATAATACAATTCAGCATTTAAATATGACTTGTCTCATCACAGATGATCCCACATTAATCTCCATCTTCAGTTGCATCTTCTACAGTATCGTGAGGTGTCCTCATCTTCTACAGTATTGTGAGGTGTCCTCATCTTCTACAGTATTGTGATGTGTCCTCATCTTCTACAGTATTGTGAGGTGTCCTCATCTTCTACAGTATTGTGAGGTGTCCTCATCTTCTACAGTATTGTGAGGTGTCCTCATCTTCTACAGTATTGTGAGGTGTCCTCATCTTCTACAGTATTATGAGGTGTCCTCATCTTCTATCTCATCTTCTACAGTATTGTGAGGTGTCCTCATCTTTGTTTTGATTGTCCTCATCTTCTACAGTATTGTGAGTGTCCTCATCTTCTACAGTATTGTGAGGTGTCCTCATCTTCTACATCATTTATTCTATTGAACAACTAGAAAATAATCATCTTCTGGGACTGATGGTGTATCTGCTGAGTTTTACACAACTGTTTGCAGGTGTCCCATTTCTGTTGGAGGTCTCCTGGGACTGATGGTGTATCTGCTGAGTTTTACACAACTGATTACAGAACAGTTAGTCCCTTTTCTGTTGTCTCCTGGGACTGATGGTGTATGTGAGTTTTACATCAAAACAGTTATCCCTTTCTGTTGGAGGTTGGGACTGAGGTGTATCATCTTCTGTTTACAAAACAGTTAGTCCCTTTTCTGTTGGAGGTCTCCTCATCTATCTGCTATTTTACACAACTGATTACAGAACAGTTACCCTTTTCTGTTGTGATCTCCTGGGACTGATGGTGTATCTGCAGTTTTACACAACTGTTTACAGAACAGTTAGTCCCTTTTCTGTTGGAGGTCTCCTGGGACTGATGGTGTATCTGCTGAGTTTTACACAACTGATTACAGAACAGTTAGTCCCTTTTCTGTTGGAGGTCTCCTGGGACTGATGGTGTATCTGCTGAGTTTTACACAACTGTTTACAAAACAGTTAGTCCCTTTTCTGTTGGAGGTCTCCTGGGACTGATGGTGTATCTGCTGAGTTTTACACAACTGTTTACAAACAGTTAGTCCCTTTTCTGTTGGAGGTCTCCTGGGACTGATGGTGTATCTGCTGAGTTTTACACAACTGATTACAGAACAGTTAGTCCCTTTTATGTTGGAGGTCTCCTGGGACTGATGGTGTATCTGCTGAGTTTTACACAACTGATTACAGAACAGTTTGTCCCTTTTCTGTTGGAGGTCTCCTGGGACTGATGATATATCTGCTGAGTTTTACACAACTGATTACAGAACAGTTAGTCCCTTTTCTGTTGGTCTTTTCTGAAAGCATTGTAAATAATGCTCTCCCTCCCAGTCTGACTCCAGGTCTGATTACATTGTAAATAATGCTCTCCCTCCCAGTCTGACTCAGGTCTGATTACATTGTAAATAATGCTCTCCCTCCCAGTCTGACTCCAGGTCTGATTACATTGTAAATAATGCTCTCCCTCCCAGTCTGACTCCAGGTCTGATTACATTGTAAATAATGCTCTCCCTCCCAGTCTGACTCCAGGTCTGATTACATTGTAAATAATGCTCTCCCTCCCAGTTTGACTCCAGGTCTGATTACATTGAAATAATGCTCTCCCTCCCAGTCTGACTCCAGGCCTGATTACATTCATCCATAAGCCCAAGAAAGACTTGCTTCTCCTCTATAATTTACATCCCGTCTGTCTGCTCAACAACTACTACAAAATATTAGCTTCTATATTTGCAAAAAGAATGAAAGCAATGTTGGACATAATTATAGAGGAGACCCAATCTGTCTTCATGAGGAATAGACATATGTTACAGACTGTCTGATAGATTACAGAGGAGACCCAATCTGTCTTCATGTGTAATAGACATATGTTACAGACTGTGGGATAGACATATGTTACAGACTGTGTGATAGACATATGTTACAGACTGTGTGACAGACATATGTTACAGACTGTGTGATAGACATATGTTATAGACTGTGTGATAGACATATGTTACAGACTGTGTGATTAACATATGCTACAGACTGTGTGATAGACATATGGAAAATATGTTATTCAATGTGTGATACTTATTATGTGAAGAATATGCTACAACTGTGTGATAGACATATGGTACAGACTTGAACCATGTTACAGACTGTGTGATAGACATATGTTACAGACTGTGAAAGACATATGTTATAGACTGTGTTGACTATGTTACAGACTGTGGGATAGACATATGTTACAGACTGTGCGATAGACATATGTTACAGACTGTGTGATAGACATATGCTACAGACTGTGTGATAGACATATGGTACAGACTGTGTGATAGACATATGTTACAGACTGTGTGATAGACATATGTTACAGACTGTGTGACAGACATATGTTACAGACTGTGTGATAGATTACAGAGGAGACCCAATCTGTCTTCATGTGTAATAGACATATGTTACAGACTGTGCGATAGACATATGTTACAGACTGTGTGATAGACATATGTTACAGACTGTGTGATAGACATATGTTATAGACTGTGTGATAGACATGTGTTACAGACTGTGTGATAGACATATGTTACAGACTGTGTGACAGACATATGTTACAGACTGTGTGATAGACATATGTTATAGACTGTGTGATAGACATATGTTACAGACTGTGTGATAGACATATGTTACAGACTGTGTGACAGACATATGTTACAGACTGTGTGATAGACATATGTTATAGACTGTGTGATAGACATATGTTACAGGCTGTGTGAGCCCCTCTATCTGCAATATTCCACTTAAGGAAAATGTAACATACCTTGGGATTACCATATTAAGGATCCACAGAAAATATGCTCATTCAATGTGTGTACTTATTATTGAAGAAAACAAATGAAAACAAGTTGAACCAATGGTTGCAGAGGGATTTATCCTTGAAAGGTTGAGTGTTGCTTTCTAAAGATGAAGTTATTTCCAGATCTACTTCCAGATCTACTTCCAGATCTACTTCCAGATCTACTTCCAGATCTACTTCCAGATCTACTTCCAGATCTAATTATAGATCTAATTATAGATCTAATTATAGATCTACTTCCAGATCTACTTCCAGATCTACTTCCATCTACTTCCAGATCTAATTATAGATCTAATTATAGATCTAATTATAGATCTACTTCCAGATCTACTTCCAGATCTAATTATAGATCTACTTACAGATCTACTTACAGATCTACTTACAGATCTACTTAGTTCCTGAATTAAGTTTTGAGATTATGCTGCAGGATTTAGAGGTAATTTGTGGTTTAGTACATTACCCTGCGTGACTGCTTATTGCATTGCTACACACCACCACAAGGGGAGGTAGAGCACTGACTATGCTCTTGGATTCCAAGGCGCTAATTTGTCTAATGTAGCTGACAGTGAATGAATGGGCTGATGTAGCTGACAGTGAATGAATGGGCTGATGTAGCTGACTGTGAATGAATGGGCTGATGTAGCTGACAGTGAATGAATGGGCTGATGTAGCTGACAGTGAATGAATGGGCTGATGTAGCTGACAGTGAATGAATGGGCTGATGTAGCTGACAGTGAATGAATGGGCTGATGTAGCTGACAGTGAATGAATGGGCTGATGTAGCTGACAGTGAATGAATGGGCTGATGTAGCTGACAGAATGAATGGGCTGATGTAGCTGACTGTGAATGAATGGGCTGATGTAGCTGACAGTGAATGAATGGGCTGATATGAATGGGCTGATGTAGCTGACAGTGAATGAATGGGCTGATGTAGCTGACAGTGAATGAATGGGCTGATGTAGCTGACAGTGATGGAATGGGTTGATGTAGCTGACAGTGAATGAATGGGCTGATGTAGCTGACTGTGAATGAATGGGCTAATGTAGCTGACAGTGAATGAATGGGCTGATGTAGCTGACAGTGAATGAATGGGCTGATGTAGCTGACTGTGAATGAATGGGCTGATGTAGCTGACAGTGAATGAATGGGCTGATGTAGCTGACAGTGAATGAATGGGCTGATGTAGCTGACAGTGAATGAATGGGTTGATGTAGCTGACAGTGAATGAATGGGCTGATGTAGCTGACTGTGAATGAATGGGCTGATGTAGCTGACAGCGAATGAATGGGCTGATGTAGCTGACTGTGAATGAATGGGCTGATGTAGCTGACAGTGAATGAATGGGCTGATGTAGCTGACAGTGAATGAATGGGCTGATGTAGCTGACAGTGAATGAATGGGCTGATGTAGCTGGCAGTGAATGAATGGGCTGATGTAGCTGACAGTGAATGAATGGGCTGATGTAGCTGACAGTGAATGAATGGGCTGATGTAGCTGACAGTGAATGAATGGGCTGATGTAGCTGACAGTGAATGAATGGGTTGATGTAGCTGACAGTGAATGAATGGGCTGATGTAGCTGACTGTGAATGAATGGGCTGATGTAGCTGACAGTGAATGAATGGGCTGATGTAGCTGACAGTGAATGTATGGGCTGATGTAGCTGACAGTGAATGAATGGGCTGATGTAGCTGACAGTGAATGAATGGGCTGATGTAGCTGACAGTGAATGAATGGGCTGATGTAGCTGACAGTGAATGAATGGGCTGATGTAGCTGACAGTGAATGAATGGGCTGAATGTGAGCTGACAGTGAATGAATGGGTTGATGTAGCTGACAGTGAATGAATGGGCTGGTGTAGCTGACTGTGAATGAATGGGCTAATGTAGCTGACTGTGAATGAATGGGCTAATGTAGCTGACTGTGAATGGGCTGAATGTAGGACTGATGGGCTGATGTAGCTGACAGTGAATGAATGGGCTGATGTAGCTGACAGTGAATGAATGGGCTGATGTAGCTGACAGTGAATGAATGGGCTGATGTAGCTGACAGTGAATGAATGGGCTGATGTAGCTGACAGTGAATGAATGGGCTGGCTGATGTAGCTGACAGTGAATGAATGGGCTGATGTAGCTGACAGTGAATGAATGGGCTGATGTAGCTGACAGTGAATGAATGGGCTGATGTAGCTGACAGTGAATGAATGGGCTGATGTAGCTGACAGTGAATGAATGGGCTGATGTAGCTGACAGTGAATGAATGGGCTGATGTAGCTGACAGTGAATGAATGGGCTGATGTAGCTGACAGTGAATGAATGGGCTGATGTAGCTGACAGTGAATGAATGGGCTGATGTAGCTGACAGTGAATGAATGGGCTGATGTAGCTGACAGTGAATGAATGGGCTGATGTAGCTGACAGTGAATGAATGGGCTGATGTAGCTGACAGTGAATGAATGGGCTGATGTAGCTGACAGTGAATGAATGGGCTGATGAATGAATGGGCTGATGTAACTGACAGTGAATGAATGGGCTGATGTAGCTGACAGTGAATGAATGGGCTGATGTAGCTGACAGTGAATGAATGGGCTGATGTAGCTGACAGTGAATGAATGGGCTGAGCTGACAGTGAATGAATGGGCTGATGTAGCTGACAGTGAATGAATGGGCTGATGTAGCTGACAGTGAATGAATGGGCTGATGTAGCTGACAGTGAATGAATGGGCTGATGTAGCTGACAGTGAATGAATGGGCTGATGTAGCTGACAGTGAATGAATGGGCTGATGTAGCTGACAGTGAATGAATGGGCTGATGTAGCTGACAGTGAATGAATGGGCTGATGTAGCTGACAGTGAATGAATGGGCTGATGTAGCTGACAGTGAATAAATGGGCTGCATAAACCAAACAGAAACGTATAATTGTGCACAACTTCAAAACTGTATTTCAATGAACTGAATGATGAGGATGAAGAAGGTGATTGAGTTTAGAACAAGGTAAGAATTGCTATTCCTCTGTCCTGCACTTGTTTGTTCAGGAGAACTGTACCTGTGGGAAATGACAAACTGTTGTTCCACTGAGGTTGTGATTCTAAGAGAAACTAAAATGACCTGGTTGTCATGTATTATAGTCTCTAAAAGGAAACATATTACCACCGTCTCTTATTGTCCTTTCATAAAACATCCTGATTTACACAGTTATTATTATTATTAGATATTCTCACAGAACAGATTTGCACTAATGAAAAATGCCCCTTAGATATGAATTCGGAGGGCAGAATGTTATATATTAAAGCATTAGACTAAATCACTAAAGGCGTCAGTCATACAGAAGCTGTTTGCAGCCCAGTCACTACATCTTGACCACAAAATAGGGAAAGAGGTTGTTGACCAGATGCTTTTCAACTTCATCTGGGAAAATCACACACATTATATAAGGACATCTGTCGTTATGAACATTTAGTTGATTTTACTATAAATAATACTAATAATACTTTAAAGATAAATTGGGAAAAACATTTCTTAAAGAATCCAACTTCAATTTGGAATTTCATCCCTCATTATATCTTCTCCCGTTTTGGTGACTTCAATGTTGTGTTACTTTGTAACTATTACACCGATAAGATTCCTACAACAGTATTCTTAGCGTGCTTGTTAATATATTTAAAACAAATCCCCCATAGGTATTTCATTTGGAACAATAAGGATATTTTGTATAGAAACAAGTCTTTATTTATGAAGAACTGGTTTAATAATCATATCCTGCTGGTAAGTCAACGTTTTAATGCAGAAGAATTGTTACTCAATTATGAGGAATGTTTTATCTTGTTACAATATCCCTGTAACACCTAGAGAGTTCTCCATAGTCTCTGATGCTGTTCCATCTGGAACTCTCATGTTATTTAGAGGTGCAGCCAGACCTCACCTTGTTGACCTGCCCTCCTAGAGAGTTCTCCATAGTCTCTGATGCTGTTCCATCTGGAACTCTCATGTTATTTAGAGGTGTAGCCAGACCTCACCTTGTTGACCTGCCCTCCTAGAGAGTTCTCCATAGTCTCTGATGCTGTTCCATCTGGAACTCATGTTGTTTAGAGGTGTAACCAGACCTCACCTTGTTGACCTATCCTCCTAGAGAGTTCTCCATAGTCTCTGATGCTGTTCCATCTGGAACTAATGTTATTTAGAGGTGCAGCCAGACCTCACCTTGTTGACCTGCCCTCCTAGAGAGTTCTCCATAGTCTCTGATGCTGTTCCATCTGGAACTAATGTTATTTAGAGGTGCAGCCAGACCTCACCTTGTTGACCTGCCCTCCTAGAGAGTTCTCCATAGTCTCTGATGTTGTTCCATCTGGAACTCATGTTATTTAGAGGTGTAACCAGACCTCACCTTCTTGACCTACCGTTGCTTAATCCAGTTGACTCTCCAATAGGGAAACTGTTTCTCTGATTTTCCCTCAGAACAACAGATCTGCTTTATTTCAAAGGGAGATTGTATCCATTCCTTATGTCACAACTTACTGGAATACATTTGCCAATAATATCTGTTGGAAAAAAGTCTGGTTATCACCATTTAAATACCTTCTGGTAATTTGATTGCTTTTCTGATTTTCGTGACCAACATGAGCTTTGCATAATGCTATGCTAGGATATCGATAAACTTACACAAATGCTTGTCTTGCTTTGGCTGTAAAGCATAATTTCAAAATCTGAGATGACAGGCTAAGCTGTGTCCACATGGTCCAATTAACACTCCTACAACCAGACCACTAGGAGGTGTCCACATGGTCTGATAAAACACTCCTACAACCAGACCACTAGGAGGTGTCCACATGGTCTGATAAACACTCCTAACAACCCCACCACTAGGAGGTGTCCACATGGTCTGATAAACACTCCTAACAACCCCACCACTAGGAGGTGTCCACATGGTCTGATAAACACTCCTAACAACCCCACCACTAGGAGGTGTCCACATGGTCTGATAAACACTCCTAACAACCCCACCACTAGGAGGTGTCCACATGGTCTGATAAACACTCCTAACAACCCCACCACTAGGAGGTGTCCACATGGTCTGATAAACACTCCTAACAACCCCACCACTAGGAGGTGTCCACATGGTCTGATAAACACTCCTAACAACCAGACCACTAGGAGGTGTCCACATGGTCTGATAAACACTCCTAACAACCAGACCACTAGGAGGTGTCCACATGGTCTGATAAACACTCCTAACAACCAGACCACTAGGAGGTGTCCTCATGGTCTGATAAACACTCCTAACAACCACACCACTAGGAGGTGTCCACATGGTCTGATAAACACTCCTAACAACCAGACCACTAGGAGGTGTCCACATGGTCTGATAAACACTCCTAACAACCCCACCACTAGGAGGTGTCCACATGGTCTGATAAACACTCCTAACAACCCCACCACTAGGAGGTGTCCACATGTTCAGTGGTATGGTCAGATAAACTAGTGGTTAGAGTGGTGGTGGTCAGTAACTGGTATGGTCAGATAGACTAGTGGTTAGAGTGGTGGTGGGTCAGTAACTGGTATGGTCAGATAGACTAGTGGTTAGAGTGGTGGTGGTCAGTAACTGGTATGGTCAGATAGACTAGTGGTTAGAGTGGTGGTGGGTCAGTAACTGGTATGGTCAGATAGACTAGTGGTTAGAGTGGTGGTGGGTCAGTAACTGGTATGGTCAGATAGACTAGTGGTTAGAGTGGTGGTGGGTCAGTAACTGGTATGGTCAGATAGACTAGTGGTTAGAGTGGTGGGTCAGTAACTGGTATGGTCAGGTAGACTAGTGGTTAGAGTGGTGGGTCAGTAACTGGTATGGTCAGATAGACTAGTGGTTAGAGTGGTGGGTCAGTAACTGGTATGGTCAGATAGACTAGTGGTTAGAGTGGTGGGTCAGTAACTGGTATGGTCAGATAGACTAGTGGTTAGAGTGGTGGGTCAGTAACTGGTATGGTCAGATAGACTAGTGGTTAGAGTGGTGGGTCAGTAACTGGTATGGTCAGATAGACTAGTGGTTAGAGTGGTGGGTCAGTAACTGGTATGGTCAGATAGACTAGTGGTTAGAGTGGTGGGTCAGTAACTGGTATGGTCAGATAGACTAGTGGTTAGAGTGATGGGTCAGTAACTGGTATGGTCAGATAGACTAGTGGTTAGAGTGGTGGGTCAGTAACTGGTATGGTCAGATAGACTAGTGGTTAGAGTGGTGGGTCAGTAACTGGTATGGTCAGATAGACTAGTGGTTAGAGTGGTGGGTCAGTAACTGGTATGGTCAGATAGACTAGTGGTTAGAGTGATGGGTCAGTAACTGGTATGGTCAGATAGACTAGTGGTTAGAGTGGTGGGTCAGTAACTGGTATGGTCAGATAGACTAGTGGTTAGAGTGGTGGGTCAGTAACTGGTATGGTCAGATAGACTAGTGGTTAGAGTGGTGGGTCAGTAACTGGTATGGTCAGATAGACTAGTGGTTAGAGTGGTGGGTCAGTAACTGGTATGGTCAGATAGACTAGTGGTTAGGGTGGTGGGTCAGTAACTGGTATGGTCAGGTAGACTAGTGGTTAGAGTGGTGGTCAGTAACTGGTATGGTCAGATAGACTAGTGGTTAGAGTGGTGGGTCAGTAACTGGTATGGTCAGATAGACTAGTGGTTAGAGTGGTGGGTCAGTAACTGGTATGGTCAGATAGACTAGTGGTTAGAGTGGTGGGTCAGTAACTGGTATGGTCAGATAGACTAGTGGTTAGAGTGGTGGTCAGTAACTGGTATGGTCAGATAGACTAGTGGTTAGAGTGGTGGGTCAGTAACTGGTATGGGCAGATAGACTAGTGGTTGACTGACCCTGTAAAACAACACCTATCATACTACTATGACTGACCCTGTAAAACAACACCTATCATACTACTATGACTGACCCTGTACAACAACACCTATCATACTACTGTGACTGACCCTGTAAAACAACACCTATCATACTACTATGACTGACCCTGTAAAACAACACCTATCATACTACTATGACTGACCCTGTAAAACAACACATTTCACAGAACCAATCTGATGTCTGTGACAATCAAACACTTTAAAAGCGAAACAACATAAAGAAAATGACAGCATTGATGTTTTTTTATTACAACAGTTAATTTAACAATGATGTTTATAAATCTAGTTGACATTCATCCCAGGACACCTTGACCTGCATTACACTCTCACTGCAGAACAACATCCTCATGAAATCACATGACTTCTAGTTAGAGAAGAGGATTCCTGTTAACACGGCCTGCTACAAGCAGGAAACTAGTTATGGACCAACCAGAAATGTGACATGTCTGTTTGACAGTTACCCTGAAAGATGCATGTGTGAACTATCTTGTCATGTCTTTGGCGAACCACATTGGAACATTCTAGTCTTGAAGGACATGAACTGGCAGAACAGGTTTCAGCAAAGTATGGAGTCAATGTTTTCAGGAAGGTGTAACCATGACGATGGGAGGGACAGGAGGCACACTAAGTGCAAGGGCAGCCACCTGAACTACTGTCCTACAAAGACAAACAGCATCTACACAAACAGCCACCCGAACTACTGTCCTACAAAGACAAACAGCCACCTGAACTACTGTCCTACAAAGACAAACAGCCACCTGAACTACTGTCCTACAGAGACAAACAGCCACCTGAACTACTGTCCTACAGAGACAAACAGCCACCTGAACTACTGTCCTACAGAGACAAAGAGCATCTACACAAAAAGCCACCTGAACTACTGTCCTACAAAGAAAAACAGCATCTACACAAACAGCCACCTGATCTACTGTCCTACAGAGACAAACAGCCACCTGAACTACTGTCCTACAAAGACAAACAGCCACCTGAACTACTGTCCTACAAAGACAAAGAGCCACCTGAACTACTGTCCTACAAAGACAAACAGCATCTACACAAACAGCCACCTGAACTACTGTCCTACAAAGACAAACAGCCACCTGAACTACTGTCCTACAGAGACAAACAGCCACCTGAGCTACTGTCCTACAAAAACAAACAGCCACCTGAACTACTGTCCTACAGAGACAAACAGCATCTACACAAACAGCCACCTGAACTACTGTCCTACAGAGACAAACAGCATCTACACAAACAGCCACCTGAACTACTGTCCTACAGAGACAAACAGCCACCTGAACTACTGTCCTACAAAGACAAACAGTCACTTGAACTACTGTCCTACAGAGACAAACAGCCACCTGAACTACTGTCCTACAAAGACAAACAGCCACCTGAACTACTGTCCTACAGAGACAAACAGCCACCTGATCTACTGTCCTACAAAGACAAACAGCATCTACACAAACAGCCACCTGAACTACTGTCCTACAAAGACAAAGAGCATCTACACAAAAAGCCACCTGAACTACTGTCCTACAAAGAAAAACAGCATCTACACAAACAGCCACCTGATCTACTGTCCTACAGAGACAAACAGCCACCTAACCTACTGTCCTACAGAGACAATCAGCCACCTGAACTACTGTCCTACAAAGACAAACAGCCACCTGAACTACTGTCCTACAAAGACAAAGAGCCACCTGAACTACTGTCCTACAAAGACAAACAGCATCTACACAAACAACCACCTGAACTACTGTCCTACAAAGACAAACAGCCACCTGAACTACTGTCCTACAGAGACAAACAGCCACCTGAGCTACTGTCCTACAAAAACAAACAGCCACCTGAACTACTGTCCTACAGAGACAAACAGCATCTACACAAACAGCCACCTGAACTACTGTCCTACAGAGACAAACAGCATCTACACAAACAGCCACCTGAACTACTGTCCTACAGAGACAAACAGCCACCTGAACTACTGTCCTACAAAGACAAACAGTCACTTGAACTACTGTCCTACAGAGACAAACAGCCACCTGAACTACTGTCCTACAAAGACAAACAGCATCTACACAAACAGCCACCTGAACTACTGTCCTACAAAGACAAACAGCCACCTGAACTACTGTCCTACAGAGACAAACAGCCACCTGATCTACTGTCCTACAAAGACAAACAGCATCTACACAAACAGCCACCTGAACTACTGTCCTACAAAGACAAACAGCATCTACACAAACAGCCACCTGAACTACTGTCCTACAAAGACAAACAGCATCTACACAAACAGCCACCTGAACTACTGTCCTACAAAGACAAACAGTCACCTGAACTACTTTTTCAAATCAAATCATATCAAATTGTATTTGTCACATACACATGGTTAGCAGATGTTAGTGCGAGTGTAGTGAAATGGTTGTGCTTCTAGTTCCAACAATGCAGTAATAACCAACAAGTAATCTAGCTAACAATTCCAAAACTACTACCTTATAGACACAAGTGTAAGGGGATAAGGAATCTGTACATAAGGATATATGAATGAGTGATGGTACATGTCATGGTACAGAGCAGCATGGGCAAGATACAGTAGATGGTATTGAGTGCAGTATATACATATGAGATGAGTATGTAAACAAAGTGGCATAGTTAAAGTGGCTAGTGATACATGTATTACATAAGGATGCAGTAGATGATATAGAGTACAGTATATATATGTATGCATATGAGATTAATAATGTAGGGTATGTAAACATTATATTAGGTAGCATTGTTTAAAGTGGCTAGTGTTTTACATAATTTCCCATCAATTCCCATTATTAAAGTGGCTGGAGTTGAGTCAGTGTGTTGGCAGCAGCCACTCAATGTTAGTGGTGGCTGTTTAACAGTCTGATGGCCTTGAGATAGAAGCTGTTTTTCAGTCTCTCGGTCCCAGCTTTGATGCACCTGTACTGACCTCACCTTCTGGATGATAGCGGGGTGAACAGGCAGTGGCTCGGGTGGTTGATGGCCTTGATGATCTTTATGGCCTTCCTGTGACATCGGGTGGTGTAGGTGTCCTGGAGGGCAGGTAGTTTGTGTACGCCGAGGAACTTAAAACTTACTACCCTCTCCACTACTGTTCCATCGATGTGGATAGGGGGGTGTTCCCTCTGCTGTTTCCTGAAGTCCACAATCATCTCCTTAGTTTTGTTGACGTTGAGTGTGAGGTTATTTTCCTGACACCACACTCCGAGAGCCCTCACCTCCTCCCTGTAGGCCGTCTCGTCGTTGTTGGTAATCAAGCCTACCACTGTTGTGTCGTCCGCAAACTTGATGATTGAGTTGGAGGCGTGCGTGGCCACGCAGTCGTGGGTGAACTACTGTCCTACAAAGACAAACAGCCACCTGAACTACTGTCCTACAAAGACAAACAGCATCTACACAAACAGCCACCCGAACAACTGTCCTACAAAGACAAACAGCATCTACACAATCAGCCACCTGAACTACTGTCCTACAAAGACAAACAGCATCTACACAAACAGCCACCTGAACTACTGTCCTACAAAGACAAACCGCATCTACACAAACAGCCACCTGAACTACTGTCCTACAAAGACAAACAGCATCTACACAAACAGCCACCTGAACTACTGTCCTACAAAGACAAACAGCATCTACACAAACAACCACATGAACTACTGTCCTACAGAGACAAACAGCCACCTGAACTACTGTCCTACAAAGACAAACAGCATCTACATAAACAGTGAATCTGAGAAAAATGGCTTTAAAGTTTGTTTCCTAGTCCAGGCATATCAACCATGACCACTGATCTGACCTATGACCCCTAAGTACTGATACTGCACTCTGCCTTGGTCTGACCTATGACCCCTAAGTACTGATACTACACTCTGCCTTGGTCTGACCTATGACCCCTAAGTACTGACACTACATTTACATTTACATTTAAGTAATTTAGCAGACGCTCTTATCCAGAGCGACTATACTACACTCTGCCTTGGTATGACCTATGACCCCTAAGTACTGATACTACACTCTGCCTTGGTCTGACCTTAAACAGCTGTCTGGGTAATGAAACAGCAAAGTGCAGCATCTATAAATCTAAATGTGTTGATCCAGATTTATTGTTGTTTTTCTGTTTGATAGAAACAGTTTGAGTTCTAACTACATTCCAACTGTATTTAATGGTGTTATGTAGTTGTGTTGTCATGTTGTCATGTTGTATTGTAGTAACCCTCAACTGTATTTAATGGTGTTATGTAGTTGTGTTGTCATGTTGTGAATGTTGTATTGTAGTAACCCTCAACTGTATTTAATGGTGTTATGTAGTTGTGTTGTCATGTTGTATTGTAGTAACCCTCAACTGTATTTAATGGTGTTATGTAGTTGTGTTGTCATGTTGTATTGTAGTAACCCTCAACTGTATTTAATGGTGTTATGTAGTTGTGTTGTCATGTAGTATTGTAGTAACCCTCAACTGTATTTAATAGTGTTATGTAGTTGTGTTGTCATGTTGTATTGTAGTAACCCTCAACTGTATTTAATGGTGTTGGGTTAGAGACAGACAAGACACGGAGACAGCAACAGAATAGGAAATGATGGACAGGACACAGAGACAGCAACAGAATGTGATATGACGGAGAGAGACATCAGACAAGACACAGAGGCATCAACAAAAGAATAGGATACGATGGAGAGAGACACCAGACAAGACACAGAGACAGCAACAGAGGAATAGGATTTGATGGAGAGAGACACCAGACAAGACACAGAGACAGCAACAGAGGAATAGGATTTGATGGAGAGAGACAACAGACAAGACACAGAGACAGCAACAGAATAGGATATGACAGAGAGAGACACCAGACAAGACACTGAGACAGCAACAGACGACACAGAGAAAGTGATGGAGAGAGACAGAAGAATAGAGTTCCAGACAGTTGTAGAATGTATGCCAAGACACATTGTAAGAGCTGTAAAGAGAGAGGGAGGGAGAGAGAACAGGCAGAACCTGATATGTAAATGAGCAGAGCAAATGAAAGTAACTTTTGACGACCTGATGATCATTCAGACTGTGTTTCTATTGAGAGATAAAAGGTAAGACGACGATCGTTATGTGTCATGTAGTTGATGATATTGTTGTGTGTATTCATATAGTTGATGATATTGTTATGTGTTTTCATATAGTTGATGATATTGTTATGTGTTTTCATATAGTTGATGATATTGTTATGTGTTTTCATATAGTTGATGATATTGTTATGTGTTTTCATATAGTTGATGATATTGTTATGTGTTTTCATATAGTTGATGATATTGTTATGTGTATTAATATAGTTGATGATATTGTTATGTGTTTTCATATAGTTGCTGATATTTCTGGTGGACAGTGTTATATTGTCCTACTCCCCTTAAAATGTTTTTGATATTAATTAGATGCATGGGGTGAATTTGTTCTGTGCCCATCTGTGTGCCCCAGGGTGATCACTCCAACACTATCTAGAATCTAAAACGGTTCTTTGGCTGTCCCCATAGGAGAACCCTTTGTAGAACCTTTTTGGGTTCCATGAAGAACCATTTTCACAGAGGTTTCTACATGGAAGCCAGAAGGGTTCTACCTGGAACCCAAAAGCGTCTCCTATGGGGACAGACGGAGGACCTGTTTGGAACCCTTTCGTCTAAGAGTGTACTGTATCATAGGTCTATAGACTGTATAGACGTCTGGATTACTGCAACTCGCTGTTGGCTGGGCTCCCTGCCTGTGCCATTAAACCCCTACAACTCATCCAGAACGCCGCAGCCCGTCTGGTGTTCAACCTTCCCAAGTTCTCTCACGTCACCCCGCTCCTCCGCTCTCTCCACTGGCTTCCAGTTGAAGCTCGCATCCGCTACAAGACCATGGTGCTTGCCTACGGAGCTGTGAGGGGAACGGCACCTTAGTACCTCCAGGCTCTGATCAGGCCCTACACCCAAATAAGGGCACTGCGTTCATCCACCTCTGGCCTGCTCGCCTCCCTACCACTGAGGAAGTACAGTTCCCGCTCAGCCCAGTCAAAACTGTTCGCTGCTCTGGCTCCCCAATGGTGGAACAAACTCCCTCACGACGCCAGGACAGCGGAGTCAATCACCACCTTCCGGAGACACCTGAAACCCCACCTCTTTAAGGAATACCTAGGATAGGATAAAATAATCCTTCTCACCCCCCTTAAAATATGTAGATGCACTATTGTAAAGTGGCTGTTCCACTGGATGTCATAAGGTGAATGCACCAATTTGTAAGTCGCTCTGGATAAGAGCGTCTGCTAAATGACTTAAATGTAAATGTAAATGTAGACCAGGGTGATCTCCTACTGTATCATAGGTCTATAGACCAGGGTGATCTCCTACTGTATCATAGGTCTATAGACCAGGGTGATCTCCTACTGTATCATAGGTCTATAGACTTGTCTTCTCAAAACAGGCTTATAACACAACAAGCAACAAACAAACATTTTCTCTTTCTAATCTGCTGTTAATGCTTTTCACTCAGGAAGGTTTGTTGTGTGAAAGAGACAAATAAATATTGTGGAGAGACTAACAACAACTTACACTTCCTCAAAACAGGTTGTGTGTGTTCATTAGTGCCCACCGTAACAAAACAACAGAAACCGTTTAGGTCACATTGTACAGCATTTAGAGAACTGTTTATGTTTTATGCAACATTTTAAAACTGTTGTCTGTGGAGTAAACTAATGAATACAACCCAGGTTGTAGCCTACGACTCGGCATGTTGATACCTGCCTGATGCTGAAACCTGAACGTAGCCTGAGGGGTAAACTATGATACTAGCTAGATATACTGGTTTTCTAAAGTTAGCCAACTTCAGTTAGCTTCACATTCCAGCTCAGGCCTCACCCATCAGAATATACAGAGCGCTAGTCAACAGGAATGTTCTGGTTGTGAATTCAGGCTACAAGGTGAGAATCCTGCCAGGGATTATTGTAAAGTGTGTAGAGACATTAAATGTATGGTGTTATTTTAGTATAGTGAAGTAAAACACTCCTAACAGTAGATAAATTAAATGTATGGTGTAATGTTAGTATAGTGAAGTAAAACACTCCTAACAGTAGATAAATTAAATGTATGGTGTAATGTTAGTATAGTGAATGACAGTAAAACACTCCTAACAGTAGATAAATTAAATGTATGGTGTAATGTTAGTATAGTGAAGTAAAACACTCCTAACAGTAGATAAATTAAATGTATGGTGTAATGTTAGTATAGTGAATGACAGTAAAACACTCCTAACAGTAGATAAATTAAATGTATGGTGTAATGTTAGTATAGTGAATGACAGTAAAACACTCCTAACAGTAGATAAATTAAATGTCTGGTGTAATGTTAGTATAGTGAATGACAGTAAAACACTCCTAACAGTAGATAAATTAAATGTATGGTGTAATGTTAGTATAGTGAATGACAGTAAAACACTCCTAACAGTAGATAAATTAAATGTCTGGTGTAATGTTAGTATAGTGAAGTAAAACACTCCTAACAGTAGATAAATTAAATGTCTGGTGTAATGTTAGTATAGTGAAGTAAAACACTCCTAACAGTAGATAAATTAAATGTATGGTGTAATGTTAGTATAGTGAAGTAAAACACTCCTAACAGTAGATAAATTAAATGTATGGTGTAATGTTAGTATAGTGAAGTAAAACACTCCTAACAGTAGATAAATTAAATGTATGGTGTAATGTTAGTATAGTGAAGTAAAACACTCCTAACAGTAGATACATTAAATGTATGGTGTAATGTTAGTATAGTGAATGACAGTAAAACACTCCTAACAGTCTACTTCTACTGAGACAGGTTGGTGTCAGTTTAATCATACAACATGGAGCTGACTGGACGTGGTCAAGTCAAATTCAATATATCAATATTCATATATTATAGTTCTACATTTAACATTTCATATGATAATGTAATTATATCATAGTTCCTCTACATTTCATATGATAATGTAATTGTATCATAGTTCCACTATAGTGTAGTGATCCTCTACATTTCATATGATAATGTAATTGTATCATAGTTCCTCTATATTGTAGTGATCCTCACTATATGAGCCACGTCACAATTTCAACCAAGTTACCCAATTGATGCCAATGGTGCGATGCGTATGGTTATTCACCTTTAACACATGCAACCTGGGTTCACTTCCCTGCCTCGCTGTTTGCTACATTGGTGTCTGAGACCTGCTTTTGTGTGAGCCAGGTAACAATTCCCACCATGTGGGTTAACCCTATTGGTGCAATACGTAGGGTGTTGACCTCCCTGCCCGCTGTTTTCAACTATATTAACAGCACAGGCTGCCTGTAGGGTGTTGACCTCCCTGCCCGCTGTTTTCAACTATATTAACAGCACAGGCTGCCTGTAGGGTGTTGACCTCCCTGCCTGCTGTTTTCAACTATATTAACAGCACAGGCTGCCTGTAGGGTGTTGACCTCCCTGCCTGCTGTTTTCAACTATATTAACAGCACAGGCTGCCTGTAGGGTGTTGACCTCCCTGCCTGCTGTTTTCAACTATATTAACAGCACAGGCTGCCTGTAGGGTGTTGACCTCCCTGCCTGCTGTTTTCAACTATATTAACAGCACAGGCTGCCTGTAGGGTGTTGACCTCCCTGCCTGCTGTTTTCAACTATATTAACAGCACAGGCTGCCTGTAGGGTGTTGACCTCCCTGCCTGCTGTTTTCAACTATATTAACAGCACAGGCTGCCTGTAGGGTGTTGACCTCCCTGCCTGCTGTTTTCAACTATATTAACAGCACAGGCTGCCTGTAGGGTGTTGACCTCCCTGCCTGCTGTTTTCAACTATATTAACAGCACAGGCTGCCTGTAGGGTGTTGACCTCCCTGTCTGCTGTTTTCAACTATATTAACAGCACAGGCTGCCTGTAGGGTGTTGACCTCCCTGCCCGCTGTTTTCAACTATATTAAAAGCACAGGCTGCCTGTAGGGTGTTGACCTCCCTGCCTGCTGTTTTCAACTATATTAACAGCACAGGCTGCCTGTAGGGTGTTGACCTCCCTGCCTGCTGTTTTCAACTATATTAACAGCACAGGCTGCCTGTAGGGTGTTGACCTCCCTGCCTGCTGTTTTCAACTATATTAAAAGCACAGGCTGCCCGACATTCGTTGAACAAAGAGACACAATAATACGAGTGAAAGGATTTTAGGATAATATCAGTAAGTGTTGATTTAGAGTTGTCTTCTGGGTTCAGCCTTCTAGTTGCCTTTATCAACAGGTTGAAATGTAATAAATGACATCACAATGACATGTCCTCAGAGTTGGAAAGATCCTACATCTGAACACATTATTTAACATGGTGACATGGTGCTGCTTGTGAAAGAAAACATTAAGAGACAGAATACAGGCGGTGGAGTTTGCACAAAGTTTACGTACAACAATATATTGAATTAGTTAGACTGAGCATAGAGCTAAAGGCTATAACCACGGAGAAGAAACTGTTCAGATTGGGGTCTATAACATCCAATCACTTAGGTTTACAGCAGCTGACAGTTGCAACTTCATTGCTAATAACTCAATCTGCCTTTTTCAGATAAAGACATAATCTCTGTACAGATGTAGGATCTGAATTTGATCACCCTGTTGCAGGAAAACTAAAACTTGTAGTGTATTTGTTTTAAAAAGCTTCTGAAGTTTGTCATTTCCACTTTCCACTTTAAAATGTTAATTATAATCCACATAATTTTTCTGCTTCAGTAAACTGTCTCAAATTAAGATCCTACATCTGTAGCAAATCACCTGTCTTTCATGTGTTCTCCTTTGACCATTTGACATCTTTTATTTACTGTTGTTTAGGCTGGTTGAATGAGTTGCCTATGAAAGCTACTTCATCTGTAAGAAAACAGGCGACTGCACCAGTGACTGTAAGTTATATGATTTTCTCATGTGAAATTGAAAGTATGTTTGTAGCCTAGCAGTTATAAAATGGCTGTTGAAACTGTGGCACATATTTCTCAGTACATTAGAAGTCAGATAAATGTGTTGAGACGTAGGAAAGATGGGCAATCTCTCGTGGGTCTTGGCTTTCTACACACTATTATAAGGTTAGTCGATGTCAGACATTAAATAGTCAGAGTAGGTTGGAGCTATGATCACTTATCATGCTGACAAACCTGATGGTCTCTGTGAACTGATCTGAACAGGTTTAGACTGGTCATCTATGATATGTAGGTTATATACAGTACATTCTCTGTCCTGCTACTGGTAGGACTGTAACATTATGTGAACTGATCTGAACAGGTTTAGGCTGGTCATCTATGATATGTAGGTTATATACAGTACATGTAGCTGAGGTATAGACCTTGATCTGCATATCACTAACAAACTGCTATTATTATTATTATTATTGTTATTGTTGCTGTACTGTCTATAACTACCTTAACAAACAGTGACTTATTATTATTATTATTATTATTATTATTATTATTGTTGCTGTACTGTCTATAACTACCTTAACAAACAGTGACTTATTATTATTATTATTATTATTATTATTATTATTATTATTGTTGTTGCTGTACTGTCTAGAACTACCTTAACAAACAGTGACTTATTATTATTATTATTATTATTATTGTTATTGTTGCTGTACTGTCTATAACTACCTTAACAAACAGTGACTTATTATTATTATTATTATTATTATTATTGTTGCTGTACTGTCTATAACTACCTTAACAAACAGTGACTTATTATTATTATTATTATTATTGTTGCTGTACTGTCTATAACTACCTTAACAAACAGTGACTTATTATTATTACAGACAGTTACCATGGAGATGAAATGTCACAACTACGTTTTCATGTGATTGCAATAAATCTTCTGATTGTTTCTATGTCTGTTAGTAAATGTTTCATGAGAGAAAATTACTATATTATAACAATTAACATTAAATAATTACTGTGTTAACCACAACCAACATTTTGGATCTCTGTTTAGGGGTCAGTGCTCTACAATGAGTCTCTCTGGGAGTCTCGCTGAGAGAGCAGGAAGGGGGCCCTGCCTCTAAAAGTCTCTATGGGGAGAGAGAGGGAGGGGCCCTCTCTCTAAAATGAGTCTGTGGAGAGAGAGGAGCGGGGCCCTGCCTCTAAAATGAGTCTCTCTGTGGAGAGAGGGGGGGCCCTGCCTCTAAAATGAGTCTCTCTGTGGAGAGAGAGGGAGGGAGTCTCTCTGCCCCCTGCCTCTAAAAGTCTCGATTGCCTCTCTGTGGAGAGACCCTGCCTCTATGATTCTCTCACCAAGGCTAAGAGGTGAGATGACAATTTTTGATATCATTATTATGAGTTTATTTCCAAAATGTTCACATTTGTTTTTTAATCAGAAATGGTTGCTATGGGTACCATCAATATTACTGTTCTCAGAGTTTTAACTAATAGATTTTAGATGGGTATATATATATATATATATGTATATATATATATATATATATATATATATACTCACTTAGCTATCTTAATTAAGATGAAAGCACTTTCTGTAAATCACTCTGGATAAGAGCATCTGCTAAACCAGGGTTCTCAATCCTTCAAAGGGCCAATTTAGGATTATTATTTAACAACGTGATGTTGTGCTCCAAAGGGAGAACTGGAAATAACATGATGTAGATAACTAAATAATCAGAAGAAAAACGTGTTTATTAGAAAAGAAAGGTTCCTTCCTTGAACCAAAAAGGCTTCTATCACTTCCTTAATATATGGAACCACTAAAAGTTATTATTTTTTCAGTGAAGAAGAACCTCCAGAGTTCTGATCAACGAAAGGTTCATGAATGTTTTGAGG
>NW_025748463.1:0-34732 GCF_021184085.1 Oncorhynchus gorbuscha
ACATGCCATACTAGCTTATACATATCATAAGCCAAAATGTTGTATTACTCTAGTTTGTGATTTTTTTGTTGTAATTTGTGTTTGTAAAGTATACAATATGTAATGTATGCACTGACCCCCCCCCCTTTCGCCCTCACAACAGCCTCAGCTCATCGGGTCATGGACTCTACAAGGTGTCGCAAGCAGTCCAAGGGGATGCTTCCCACAGTTGTGTCAAGTTGGTTGGATGTCCTTTGGGTGGTGGACCATTCTTGATACACACGGGAATCTGTTGAGGGGGAAAACCCCAGCAGCGTTGCAGTTCTTGACACAAACCAGTGAGCCTGGCACCTACTACCATACCCCGTTCCAAAGGCACTTAAATCTTTTGTCTTGCCCCTTCACCATCTGAATGGCACACATACACAGGCCAGGTTAAATCAATAAGGGATCATAGCTTTCACCTGGATTCACCTGGTCAGTCTATGTCATGGAAAGAGCAGGTGTTCTTAATGTTTTGTACACTCACTGTATGTTTACAATGTATAGCTTCAAAATATACTTAGAATTATGTCCATATCTCATTGACCAATACCCTTGCATCCGTAGCTCCTTGTCTCATTAGTTAATTTTTTGGAGAGTTAACCCATTTCAACTTGCCAAACACAGTGTTCAAGGTCAGGCTGTTGAAATTACATATTGGGACTTTAAATATTCATTTGTGGTCGTACAAGATGCAACTTCTGCCCACAGGAACCACTACTGCTCCCATTGCTAGCTCTGCCGTTGTCATGGCAGCCGGGAGCCTTCAACCTGACTCCAGCCGCCCCCGCCGGTCTGATTTAAACCAGCCACCAATACAAAAATGCCCTGAACTGGAACTGAAAGTGGCTTGGCATAATTGCCTACATAATCGTAATTAGCCATATGAAGTTTACGCCATTTTGGTTTCACCCCCAAAGTCAGGAGGTGAGTGGTGCAGCCATCAGTCAAACTCGATCATGACAGAAGGATGGTGCCTTTGTTTCAAAGAGGGAGCAGCAGGGTAGCCTAGGTAATAGAGCGTTGGACTAGTAACTGGAAGGTTGTAAGTTCAAACCCCTGAGCTGACAAGGTACAAACCGTCATTCTGCCCCTAAACAAGACAGTTAACCCACTGTTCCTAGGCTTTCATTGAAAATAAGAATTTGTTCTTAACTGACTGCCTGGTTAAATAAAAAAGAGGGAGTGAGTTGAAGGCATCAGCTTGGCTTCCTGGTATTTGGTTCCGTGTGTGTGTGTCCTATCACTGTTTTTGTCTTATCACTCGACGGTACCCCAGATACGATCCAATATGGAGCGAAGGTCACCCCGTCTGGGCCCCCCCAAAGTACAGACTGTTTATTTAAAGCGGTGAGTCTCAGCACTAGAGCAGTTACGTGCTCTAATAGTAAAATGGAGTCATCTGCCTTCACATGCTATTGGGACCCAGAACCTTGGACACAATTGAATGAGTCACCGTGAAGGGAAAGGGGGGGATACCTAGTCAGATGTACCACTGAAATGTGTCTTTCACATTTAACCCAACTCCTCTGAATCAGAGAGGGCTGCTCCACGTCTTCACAGATGGTTAGCTGCCTTGTTCAGGGGCAGAACGACAGATGTTTTACCTTGTCAACTCAGGGATTCAATCCAGCTTATTATTTTCGGTTACTGGGGTATATGAGGAAGGGTCCACTGTTGGCAATGTGCTTCTACATGACATGTTCCACTGTGTTGTTGTACCTCTGGAAAAGAACTGTATGTTGGCAGACTCTGAATCCCCTGGTGAAACTTGTATAACCCAGGATTAAGGTATCCATATTAGGACAGCCTCAAGAAGTGCTCCTGAGACAGAGGCAGTCCTAATAATAACACCGTACAAGATGGATGGCCATCCAACACCGTCGGTTTGTACAAGGCCACACGACAGCCGCCACAGCCGTAAATATTTTACCTTTAATTAACTAGGCAAGTCAGTTAAGAACAAATTCTTATTTACAATGACGGCCTAGAACAGTGGGTTAACTGCCTGTTCAGGGGCAGAACGACAGATTTGTACCTTGTCAACTCGGGCGTTTGAATTTGCAACCTTCCGTTTACTAGTCCAACGCTCTAACCACTAGGCTACCCTGCTATATAACTTTACGGAATGGACGATCCCCAGGTAGCATGGTCTAATTTGCACGCGGATTTGAGAAGGGGTAATTGTTGCATTCATTGAAGTGAATTCAGTAAGTGATTTGGATACGTGAAGGTAGTGTTTCCACTGTATAACTCTCACCAGGCGTTCCTTCTTAGATGAGTGGAAGGGGCACAGGAAGGCTGTCTTTCGGAGGCATTCAGAGGACCAGGGCCTTGATGTTAAACTGGCCCTGATGTTAAACTGGTCCTGGTGTTAAACTGGCCCTGATGTTGAACTGGCCTTGGTGTTAAACTGGCCCTGGTGTTAAACTGGCCCTGGTGTTAAACTGGCCCTGATGTTAAACTGGCCCTGGTGTTAAACTGGCCCTGATGTTAAACTGGCCCTGATGCTGAACTGGCCTTGGTGTTCAACTGGCCCTAATGTTGAACTGGCCTTGGTGTTCAACTGGCCCTGATGTTGAACTGGCCTTTGGTGTTAAGCTGGCCCTGGTGTTAAACTGGCCCTGATGTTAAACTGGTCCTGGTGTTAAACTGGCCCTGATGTTGGTGTTCAACTGGCCCTGATGTTGAACTGGCTTGATGTTGAACTGGCCTTGATGTTAAACTGGCCCTGATGTTAAACTGGCCCTGGTGTTAAACTGGCCCTGGTGTTAAACTGGCCCTGATGTTAAACTGGCCCTGGTGTTAAACTGGCCCTGGTGTTAAACTGGCCCTGATGTTAAACTGGCCTTTGGTGTTAAACTGGCCCTGGTGTTAAACTGGCCCTGGTGTTAAACCAACATAGATAGAATACACTAAATGGAAAAATCTATATTTTTCCCTTACCCCCCAACAACAAAAACATTGTATTTTGATATTTGTTTCATTAGTCCATTGTTGATATAGTCTCAAAAATGTTTTGCATGTCAGCAATCAACTTTAAGATAATATAACTTTTTCAGAATAGAGCTCTGGCGTCGGTATGATTCTGCTAGATCGGTCGTTCCCTTAAAACTGGGTGATTATGGTCTTCCTTTAGTGTAGTCCAAACATAAGAAACCAGATTGAGCTCTCTCCTGTCAAACATATGGAACGTTTCTAAGACTTACACACGTGCAGACTGTGGTACTTGTGGTGTCAGATCTGACAGGCACACGTGCTCTGGTCCTTGTGGTGTCAGATCTGACAGGCACACGTGCTCTGGTACTTGTGGGGTCAGACCTGACAGGCACATGTGCTCTGGTCCTTGTGGTGTCAGATCTGACAGGCACACGTACTCTGGTACTTGTGGTGTCAGACCTGACAGGCACACGTGGTCTGGTACTTGTGATGTCAGATCTGACAGGCACACGTGCTCTGGTACTTGTGGTGTCAGATCTGACAGGCACACATGCTCTGGTACTTGTGGTGTCAGATCTGACAGGCACACGTGTGTATTTGTGGTGTCAGATCTGACAGGCACACGTGCTCTGGTACTTGTGGTGTCAGATCTGACAGGCACACGTGCTCTGGTACTTGTGGTGTCAGATCTGACAGGCACACATGCTCTGGTCCTTGTGGTGTCAGATCTGACAGGCACTGTGATGAGGGAATACACCTGAGAAAGGTGTAGAAATGAACCCGCCCATAATTTAAAAAAATTCCAGCTGATCCAAACCACATTTAAACTAATAGCCACTCTTTGTGTTCAACTGCAGTTGGCTAATGCATTCAGTTTGTTGTTTTCATCTGAGCTTGGTCAATAGTTCACAAGTCCTCCAGTAAAACATGAAATGTATTCTTGAGTTATTTTCATATGAAAGGGGATGACAACGACGTGGTTCAGAGAAGCCCATTGATCAGTGTGGGCTTATTTAGAAACGGATTGGCAAAAGCTCCTGATTAGATCGTATTTTATCCCCTCGGGCTTTGTCGTATGGTAATAGCGATGACTGAAAAGGTATTCCGGTCTGATGCTTGTCCCATTGTCTCATATTGGGGTGCGGGGGGGGGGGCATAAGAAGAGACATTCCTGAAAACAAAAGGATGCTAAATTGGATGCTAGCAAAGAATAGCTCTGTAAACATTACATAATGAGATAGCTTTGGTCTTGTCTTTATGTAATACCCACGGCTATTCTAACAGTGATGCTCTTCTTCTCTTTGCCTAACTGAAAAACAATGCTTCCTGTTAAATAACGTTATCAACTATTAGCAGTAGAAAGCTCGTCGTGGAAGACAATAAACCCCCCAAAGAGTTAACACTTTCTACGAGGCACAAACATAACATGCCTCATAGAGCATTATAACACTTGCTATAAGCCGTCATAACAACTCCTAGGCAGGTATAACGACCGTATCATACACAACTGGGATGCATTATATGACCAAAGTGTATGATGCAACATTCTCAGCAAAATAGTATCATTGGCTGTATTCATGTGGCCTTTTTTCTTCCCTTGTTCTATGAAGTGGGGCGGCAGGGTAGCCTAGTGGTTAGAGTGTAGAGGCGGTAGGTAGCCTAGTGGTTAGAGTGTAGAGGTGGTAGGTAGCCTAGTGGTTAGAGTGTAGAGGCGGTAGGTAGCCTAGTGGTTAGAGTGTAGAGGTGGTAGGTAGCCTAGTGGTTAGAGTGGTTAGAGTGTAGAGGTGGTAGGTAGCCTAGTGGTTAGAGTGGTTAGAGAGGCGGTAGGTAGCCTAGTGGTTAGAGTGTAGAGGTGGTAGGTAGCCTAGTGGTTAGAGTGTAGAGGCGGTAGGTAGCCTAGAGTGGTTAGAGTGTAGAGGCGGTAGGTAGCCTAGTGGTTAGAGTGTAGAGGTGGTAGGTAGCCTAGTGGTTAGAGTGTGTAGAGCCTAGTGGTTAGAGTGTAGAGGTGGTAGGTAGCCTAGTGGTTAGAGCAGTGGTTAGAGCATTGTACTAGTAACCGGAAGGTTGCAAGTTCAAACCCCAGAGCAGTCAGACAAGACCAAAGCTATCTCATTATGTAATGTTTACAGAGGTATTCTTTGCTAGCATCCATCTGTCGTTCTGCCTCTGTACAGTCAGTTAAACCCACTGTTCATTTAACATAAGAATTTGTTCTTGACTGACTTGCCTAGTTAAATAAAGGTTTTTAAAAAATCATTCTATGAAATCATTCTATGAAATCATTCTATGAAATCATTCTATGAAATCATTCTATGAAATCATTCTATGAAGTCATTCTATGAAATCATTCTATGAAATCATTCTATGAAGTCATTCTATGAAATCATTCTATGAAGTCATTCTATGAAATCATTCTATGAAATCATTCTATGAAGTCATTCTATGAAATCATTCTATGAAATCATTCTATGAAATCATTCTATGAAATCATTCTATGAAATCATTCTATGAAGTCATTCTATGAAATCATTCTATGAAATCATTCTATAAGTCACAGAGATTCTATGAAATCATTCTATGAAGTCATTATTGCTAATCCAGGATGTCAGATACCCGGTCAGATAGGGTGTCTCCCCTGCCACCTGGTGTCAGATAGGGTGTCTCCCCCTGCCACCTGGTGTCAGATAGGGTGTCTCCCCCTGCCACCTGGTGTCAGATAGGGTGTCTCCCCCTGCCACCTGGTGTCAGATAGGGTGTCTCCCCCTGCCACCTGGTGTCAGATAGGGTGTCTCCCCCTGCCACCTGGTGTCAGATAGGGTGTCTCCCCCTGCCACCTGGTGTCAGATAGGGTGTCTCCCCCTGCCACCCGGTGTCAGATAGGGTGTCTCCCCTGCCACCCGTGTCAGATAGGGTGTTCCCCCTGCCACCCGGTGTCAGATACTCCGGGTAGGGTGTCTCCCCTGCCACCTGGTGTCAGATAGGGTGTCTCCCCTGCCACCCCCACCTGGTGTCAGATAGGGTGACTCCCCCTGCCACCTGGTGTCAGATAGGGTGTTTCCCCCTGCCACCTGGTGTCAGATAGGGTGTCTCCCCCTGCCACCCGGTGTCAGATAGGGTGTCCCCCTGTCAGATAGGGTGTCTGCCACCCCAGATAGGGTGTGCCACCTGGTGTCAGATAGGGTGTCCCCTGCCACCCAGATAGGGTGCGTGTCAGGGTGTCTCCCCTGCCACCCGTGTCAGATAGGGTGTCTCCCCTGCCACCTGGTGTCAGATAGGTGTCTCCCCTGCCACTCCGTGTCAGATAGGGTGTCTCCCCCTGCCACCTGGTGTCAGATAGGGTGTCTCTCCCTGCAACCCGGTGTCAGATAGGGTGTCTCCCTCTGGAAGAGAGCGAGGGGAAGTAAAGCAATCCAGACCAATGATCCTACAGTGAAGAATAACCTTCACACCTCCTTGTGGAAGTTTACATTGACGAAACACCCAATTTACCTTGGACAAGTCTGTCGGTTTTTATCTGAGTCTGTATGAAATGGTCGGGGCAACTCCCCTTTCCTGCCACGGAATGGTCGGGGCAACTCCCCTTTCCTGCCACGGAATGGTCGAGGCAACTCCCCTTTCCTGCCACGGAATGGTCGAGGCAACACCCCTTTCCTGACGTGCAGATGGTAGAGTCTAAATCACATCAATTAGGACAAACCTTACGATTGTGAGCAGAACAGGGAGGAGAGGCACAGAACAGATGACATCAAAGGCTACCAAGAACTAAAGGTCACTAACTCAAAAATAGACATTTGTCAGATGTTTTGAGACCCCGAAAGTAGTCCAATCCGTCGACAATATTCATAACACTTATATTATATTATTATTATTATATTATTATATTATATAACACGTATATTCCACATTTTGTTGTTACAGCCTGAATTCAAAATTGATTCAATTTACATTTTTCTCTCACCCATCTAAACTCATTACCACATAATGACAAAGTGAAAACATGTTTTTAGGTATATTTGCAAATCTATTTAATAATGAAATACAGCAATAGCTCATTCACACAAGTATTCACAGCCCTGAGTCAATAGTTGTAAGAATCACCATGTTCAAGTCTTGCCATAGATTTTCAATACAATTTAAGTCAAAACTGTAACCTGGCCACTCAGGAACATCCAATGTTGTCTTACTTCCGCCGAAGTTGGTCCCTCTCCTTGTTCGGGCGGCGTTCGGCATCACCGGCTTTCTAGTCATAGCGATCCATGTTTCATTTTCGTTTTGTCTTCATTATACTCACCTGGTTTCTATTCCATAATCAGTGTTCCTTAACCCTCTGGCTTCCCCTGTTGTTTTGCACGTGATTGATTTTGTCAAGTGGTTCCGTGTTCCGTGTCCTGGATTGTTTATGTTTATCCTTGTTGGATTATTGTTGAATTTGAGTAAATATCATGGCTTTACTCATACCTGTGTCCTCATGCCTTATTCCATTCACCTAGAAGATTGACAGTAGTCATTCAAAAATCTTGTTAAACACTATTATTGAACACAGAGTGAGTCCAGACAATGTATTATGTGACTTATTAAGCATAGTTTTACTCCTGAACTTATTTCGGCTTGCCGTAACAAAGTGGTTGAATAATTATTGACTCAAGACATTTCAGCTTTGTAGGGGTTTTGTATGTAGGTCTGTGGTACAAAATCTAAATTTAATACATTTTAAATTCAGGATGTAACACAACAAAATGTGGAAAAAGTCAAGGAGTGTGAGTACTTTCTGAAGGTGCTGTATCTCATCAAGATCTTTGTCACGCCTTGGTCATTGTATTTTGTGTTTTTGTTATATGTTTGGGTAGGCCAGGGTGTGACATGGGTTTATATGTTGTGTTTCGTATTGGGGTTTTATTAGCATTGGGATTGTGTATGATTAGGGGTGTGTCTAGTTAGGCTTTCCTGCCTGAGGCGGTTCTCAATTGGAGTCAGGTGCTTGTCGTTGTCTCTGATTGGGAACCGTATTTAGGTAGCCTGAGTTCGCTTTGTATTTTGTGGGTGTTTGTACCTGTCTCTGTGTTGTAGTCACCAGATAGGCTGTAATTAGTTTCACATTCCATTCTGTTGTTTTTGTATTTAGTTTCAGTTATTTCATGTACTGCGTTTTCATTCATTAAAGGCATGAGTAACCAACACGCTGCATTTCGGTCCGACTCTCTTCTTTCAACAGACGAACGCCGTTACAATCTTCAGTTTCTTGGCAATTTCTCGCATGTAATAGCCTACATTTCTCAGAACAAGAATAGACTGACGAGTTTCAGAAGAAAGGTCTTTGTTTCTGGCCATTTTGAGCCTGTAATCAAACCCACAAATGCTGATGCTCCAGATACTTAACTAGTAGAAGAAAGAAGGCCAGTTTTATTGCTTCTTTAATCAGGACAACAGTTTTCAGCTGTGCTAACTTAATTGCAAAATGGTTTTCTAATGATCAATTTATTGAAAGGAGTTCATTATCCAGGTGTTATAAATACATAATACATGCATTATGATTATGATAATTGTAATATTATATTGTAAATAGAAGTTCAATCTATACCTCAATGCACATATGGTGTGCATTATCAAACGAGGAAGAAAGACGGTGTGGAGAGAGGTGAGAACAGTGGCAGGCAGTATATGATTAATGAATTACAGTGCTACCCTAATATTGTCTCAGTTCAAATCAAATCAAGTCAAATTTTATTTGTCACATACACATGGTTAGCAGATGTTAATGCGAGTGTAGCGAAATGCTTGTGCTTCTAGTTCCGACAATGCAGTAATAACCAACAAGTAATCTAACTAACAATTCCAAAACTACTGTCTTATACACAGTGTAAGGGGATAAAGAATATGTACATAAGGATATATGAATGAGTGATGGTACAGAGTAGCATAGGCAAGATACAGTAGATGTTATCGAGTACAGTATATACCTATGAGATGAGTATGTAAACAAAGTGCCATAGTTAAAGTGGCTGGTGATACATGTATTACATAAGGATGCAGTCGATGATATAGAGTACAGTATATACGTATGCATATGAGATGAATAATGTAGGGTAAGTAACATTATATAAGGTAGCATTGTTTGAAGTGGCTAGTGATATATTTACATAATTTCCCAACAAATTCCCATTATTAAAGTGGCTGGAGTTGAGTCAGTGTCAGTGTCAGTGTGTTGGCAGCAGCCACTCAATGTTAGTGGTGGCTGTTTAACAGTCTGATGGCCTTGAGATAGAAGCTGTTTTTCAGTCTCTCGGTCCCAGCTTTGATGCACCTGTACTGACCTCGCCTTCTGGATGATAGCGGGGTGAACAGGCAGTGGCTCGGTGGTTGATGTCCTTGATGATCTTTATGGCCTTCCTGTAACATCGGGTGGTGTCCTGGAGGGCAGGTAGTTTGCCCCCGGTGATGCGTTGTGCAGACCTCACTACCCTCTGGAGAGCCTTACGGTTGAGGGCGGAGCAGTTGCCGTACCAGGCGGTGATACAGCCAGCCAGGATGCTCTCGATTGTGCATCTGTAGAAGTTTGTGATTGCTTTTGGTGACAAGCCGAATTTCTACAGCCTCCTGTGGTTGAAGAGGCGCTGCTTCGCCTTCTTCACGATGCTGTCTGTTCATCACAATTGCGGTGTCTCCTAACCAGCCTTGGGCCCCCAGTTGGCCCGAAGGTTATCTTAAGAGCGGGTGAGGTGGCAATGACGGGACTGGCATCCTCTCTCACATCAAAACATACCTGCAGACGAGAGACAGATGGATAGAGAGAGAGAGAGAGAGAGAGAGAGAGAGAGAGAGAGAGCATGATTAAGCCTTGTTTTTTTTCTAACATGGTCAATCATCATAATCATCAGGAGGTGAAATGCAAAACTGACCTTGGATCATTAACTCTGGGATTACTACATCTCTGTCTGCATTTCAATGTAAAGCATCTCTTTAATAATACTTCCTGTTGACCCGACCAAGTGACATCTCACCTATGATCATGCTGTGCCCCCTGTATCAGCCAGTTCAGATGCAGGAGGGGTTCACCAAAACAGGTGATATAACCTAGAGGATTTAGGGAGAAGGATGACAGGGATGAAGTGAAGAAGAGAGACTGTTACTGTGTGTGTGGTCTCACCTGGTGTCCACACTAAGTGGCTACAGAATACTTTATGCTGAAAAACAGATGTGGACAAATAATAGAAGATAATGTCAATAGAAGATACTGTATGTAATGCAGACACCTGTCAGAGTGTACCTGAAAACATTTAAATATAGAGGGCTATGTGTCTTACCACTTGGTTATTGCAAGGCTAACCCCTAAGGGAAATCATGACTTGGCAGAAACAGATAGCAACAGATAGTGCAGTGAAAATGGCTGTGTTTATGTGGTGTACATCTGAAAATTAGCAGCTGACATCTTAAGGGTTTTTAATTAATGCATGTGAGACAGGTTCCATGTACAACAAGACATGCAGAGATGAAGAACACAGAACACTTTAATAACCTCTGGTTGTGGACACTTTCGCCAGCAATAAAGCTTCCACGGCCTGTTCCTCAGACAGTGAACATCTGGCAATATCTACATATTCGACCCCTTGATCAGCTCGCTCTCTGAAAGTAAAGAAAATTGCTTTTTTTTGTGTAGATATGAAAACAAGAATTATTCATCATTCTACGGTATGTATGTAATATAGTAGAATGTAATGAACCGACACTGAATCGTAGGAGCTAACTACTAGCTATGTAAAAGTTGGACAGAAGAACGCCCAGTGCTGCTTACCTGAGATGCCATCATCACACAGTCCTTCTCCGTAGGTGTCCGCTATGACTTCCTTTGTGTCAGAAAAAAGTTGCTTTCAGAAAAATTTATTTTGATTTCAAAAGTTTTGCTCTCGACAAAAAGACACAAATGTACCTCCAAGGCATATAACAATTTGCCCGTGAATAACCACACCTTCATACAAACGTGCAGAATTCTTGACGCACAACCGAAGATGCTGCCATATCCTGCACGCCCACAAGTGAGCCACTCAGGCGCAGAATGATGATGCATGGAAGAGGGAAAGGAATGAGATGGTAACAACAACAACAATTTGTTTGAAGTTGGGGAGGGGGGCTAATAACTGAACAATAGACTATCCAACCTTTACTAATGAATAGTCTAATAGCCGAGCTAGGTGTAAACCCCCCCCCCCTTCCCTCCTATCACAGACCAGATTTGCCCTAACGACCAAGGGGTAGCTTGCTACTCAATGTAATAAAGTAATGACTTTTCAAATAAGTTACCTTACACATTATGTTGGCTGACAATTTGTTAGCTATGCTGTCCTCACAAACCACATAGCATATCATTACAGCTGCATGTACATCAAACATACATCAAACTTGCCAGTATGTTTACTATAGGCTATCTAACTACCTAACGGTTATTGACTTGATTATTCCCATCATTCTTAGCTTAGCTAAATGGTATAGTCATTGTGCGTTCTCAATGGACATTTGGGTGCTTTCGTAAATTCGCTCTGGCTATCAACCCCGATTTCAGAGCAATCTCATCACGTTGTACAGCGCCATATTTTCTGTTCTATCTTAATGGAAACCCTGAGGGTTTTTCATTTTTCACACCATATTATTAGTCATTAATTAAGCAAGTACCAGTCAAAAGTTGGGACACACCTACTCATTCCAGGATCACAACTTTGAAATAACACCGGTGTCCCGCAATCTGTAGTACAGACATGGCTCTCTCTTATGTAAGGAATTAGGCACTTTCCCATGTTTACTACAGTATGTATTGTAGACTGCACAGTTGCCTAATAAACAAATAAAACACATTTGTTAATAAAATAATGATTAAAAATTGCAGATGTTGATTTAAATATATATCCATAATGAATTACTGTTTGAATAAATATCACTGACTTACAGAAATATTGGAACAAAGTTGTCTAATGAAGGCAAACAATTTAGAATCCTCCAATCCTGTAGCCTACTCCCGACCGTCACGTTGTACAGCGCCATATTTTCCATTCCATCCAAACGGAAACCCGGAGGGTTTTGTTTTTCTCTGAATAGAAACACCATAATATTAATCAAATTAATTAAGCCAAATTTCTTAAAATCAATCCCATATACAATGTTAGTACAAAAAAGTTTTAATTTCTCTGGTTATGCCAATACAAAATACTTTCAAATGCTTCTCAAAGATGCCCCTCTGGTGGTCACTAGCAAAAACTTGCAGTAACAGAAAAAATGGCTGACAATTTAATGACGTGCCACAGAATTCTGCGGCAGCACGCAAGGTGTGCCGCAGTATGCCGCCACTTTTAAAGGAGGAACCACCGTATATCCAGTATCAGAAATGGGAATCAAAGTCTCTATGTGACCAGGCACAGTAAAATAATTTGGTTGCAAAAGTTACTGGCCTACCCTATACAATAGAAACAGAATTACATAATTGCTGTGGTTTACTATTGTGACGCACAATTCCCATGCTAACTTCGAATGTCCAGTCAATGAGAATTATGGGAAATGTTTTTATTTTACAGTTTCAAAATTGGCCTATAAATGCACACATCAAATCCATTGTGACAACACTGTTACCCATAGCAACCATCGCATTCCAAAAACCTTCCTCTAAACACTGGCTATGAGGGCATTATCACTTTTACACAATGGGTTACCAACGCATTCAAATAATGATTGACATATTTTAATTAAAAACGTTATTTATATGAATGTATTTATAATATTTAATCAGTCACGTCAAACAGTGCAGCCAGAATAACAACAGAAGCTGAATTTGCATTTGTTTAAGCTGTTTTCTAGTAACATTTATTTGGAAACATCCATAACAATGAGCTATGAGGTGTGATTTTGCCAGGCATAGAAAATGTGCTGACTCTTCAGGACACTGTTGTTCAGAGGAGCTAGCCAGCAACACATCTTGTCACACCCTGATCTGTTTCACCTGTCCTCTTTATTGTCTCCATCCACCCCAGGTGTTGCTTGTTTTCCCCAGTGTATTTATCCCTGTGTTTCCTGTCTCTCTGTGCCAGTGTATTTATCCCAGTGTTTCCTGTCTCTCTGGGCCAGTGTATTTATCCCTGTGATTCCTGTCTCTCTGGGCCAGTGTATTTATCCCTGTGTTTCCTGTCGCTCTGGGCCAGTGTATTTATCCCTGTGTTTCCTGTCTCTCTGGGCCAGTGTATTTATCCCTGTGTTTCCTGTCTCTCTGGGCCAGTGTATTTATCCCTGTGTTTCCTGTCTCTCTGGGCCAGTGTATTTATCCCTGTGTTTCCTGTCGCTCTGGGCCAGTGTATTTATCCCTGTGTTTCCTGTCTCTCTGGGCCAGTGTATTTATCCCTGTGTTTCCTGTCTCTCTGGGCCAGTGTATTTATCCTTGTGTTTCCTGTCTCTCTGTGCCAGTTCGTCTTGTATGTTCCAAGTCAACCAGCATTTTTTCCCGTTCTCCCGCCTTTGCTATTCTCCTTTTTCTAGTCCTCCCGGTTTTGACCCATGCCTGTTTTTTCTGGACTCCGTACCCGCCTGCCTGATCCTTCTGCCTGCCCTGACATCGAGCCTGTCTGCCACTCTGTACCTCCTGGACTCTGAACTGGTTTTGACCTTTGGCCTGTCCACGACCATTCTCTTGCCTACTCCTTTTTGGATGATTTTAAACTCCAATCTTTACTCCTGTGTCTGCATCTGGGTCTCGCCTTGTGTCATGATAACATCTAACACAATCACTTCAAACTGAAGCTGGAAAGATTGAAAACTAGCTGCACTTCGTTTCATTTAACTTTTTTTCAATTGACATTTCTTTGTATATATCCATCAAAATGATACCAGCTGATTCATGATTTCGACTGGCTGAGAAACGCTGCCTGCCTGTCTGTCTCGTCCCGACTCGCGACATGTTCATTACTATGGGACAGCTGGAGATTGAATTTGAAAATTGAAACAATGTTGCAGATGATGGAGAGACAGACAGCAAGGTTTATACAAATCTACACTGTTGAAAACTAAATGTTAGTCTAAAAGAAATGTGAGAAAATATCTAGATGCTTTTTATAGTAGAGATCAAGTTGATAACTTGCCTGGCTGGGCTGATGAGACAGTGGATTGGGCTGATGAGACAGTGGATTGGGCTGATGAGACAGTTGATTGGGCTGATGAGACAGTGGATTGGTGCTGATGAGACAGTGGATTGCGCTGACGAGACAGTGGATTGGGCTGATGAGACAGTGGATTGGGCTGATGAGACAGTGGATTGGGCTGATGAGACAGTGGATTGGGCTGATGAGACAGTGGATTGGGCTGATGAGACAGTGGATTGTGTTGACGAGACAGTGGATTGGGCTGATGAGACAGTGGATTGGGCTGATGAGACAGTGGATTGGGCTGATGAGACAGTGGATTGGGCTGATGAGACAGTGGATTGGGCTGATGAGACAGTGGATTGTGTTGACGAGACAGTGGATTGGGCTGATGAGACAGTGGATTGGGCTGATGAGACAGTGGATTGGGCTGATGAGACAGTGGATTGGGCTGATGAGACAGTGGATTGTGTTGACGAGACAGTGGATTGGGCTGATGAGACAGTGGATTGGGCTGATGAGACAGTGGATTGGGCTGATGAGACAGTTGATTGGGCTGATGAGACAGTGGATTGGTGCTGATGAGACAGTGGATTGGGCTGATGAGACAGTGGATTGGGCTGATGAGACAGTGGATTGCGCAGTCAGACGGAACCGAGTAAATAGGCATTTTAACGTCATAGTCGGTGGTAACACGTGAAATAGACACCGGCTGGAATGAGGCTTTAACCAATCAGCATTCAGGATTAGAACCACACATTGTATAAAACAGGATAAAGAGCTCCTTTTGAGCAGAAAAATGAAGGAAACTGGCACAACCGCTGTTAAGTGTCTTACGGTATTATAATATACATACTGTATCTGTCGACTGCTAGCGCTAACCAGCCTAGGTATAAACCACTTCCAGCTGTTTGAGAGATTTCCTAAACCCATATGGTTCATTTTAATATCACTGTACAATTTTGGGATTTCATCCATGACCAATAGTGCTCTTGCTTCCTATCTATTAATAGATGTAGCTACTTTGAAAGGAAATGTAATAGCCAGACCCCAAATCCTCGAGGTTATACTACATATTGAGGGCAGTAGGAAAACACTTCATGAACAACATCAAAGAATCGGAAAACTTGACCTTTGGTAAACCTCCAGATTTGGTGTTTCTAGTTTCTGTCCAGAGAACTTAATTAGGTTATATTTCCGGGAATTAAAGACATAACTAACTGATTATATTTTTTGCAGCATTATCATCATAGCTTTGTTCAATGTTGAGATTGCGATAAATGTACTCTAATTCAGAGGTCAGCGTTTCAGTGTTTAATAATTTTTTTATTCTGAACTTTTATTTATTCAGGGAAACCCAATTGAGACCAGTGCCTACAATGGTGCCCTGAGGACAAAACAAACCCATCAATACAACAACAACAACAACAACAACAACAACCAAAATGATAAAAGCTACAAGGCAGCTATGAATGCATAACATCCTTTTTTATTTACAGTTTAAGTTCTAATAATCGACTGAAACAATTGAAAGCTTCAGTGAACTAATTTAACAACAGAGTTATATATATATATATATATTATAAACTGCCCTGTCGGCAGCAGGCAATCCAGGTGGAATTTTGTTGGTAATGTATTCCATTACTGTGGTGCATTAAAACCAAGGGGTGGATTTACCAAACTATGTGGAGACAAACGGGACCTCGAGAGTTAACTAACCCTGCAAACGGGTTTGGTCTCTCATATAAATGGGGTATGTTGGAAGCTTGTGCAGCAGAGCTTTGTGAACAAGACGGGAGTAATGAGGTATAGCCTACCTTCTGATACAGTATTCAGTGATGAGTATTAAAACTGTCACCTCTGAAGTGGAGGCCGCTATGGTAGACGGCATTCAAAGGTTTAAGAGTAATGCTGAGTAGTACTGTGGATGGAACTAACTGGTTTGTTGAGAGTAGTACTGAGTAGTACTGTGGATGGCATTAACTGGTTTGTTGAGAGTAGTACTGAGTAGTGTGGTGGATGGCACTAACTGGTTTGTTGAGAGTAGTACTGAGTAGTACTGCATAGTATTGTGGATGGCACTAACTGGTTTGTTGAGAGTAGTACTGAGTAGTACTGAGTAGTACTGTGGATGGCACTAACTGGTTTGTTGAGAGTAGTACTGAGTAGTACTGTGGATGGCACTAACTGGTTTGTTGAGAGTAGTACCGAGTAGTACTGTGGATGGCACTAACTGGTTTGTTGAGAGTAGTACTGAGTAGTACTGTGGATGGCACTAACTGGTTTGTTGAGAGTAGTACTGAGTAGTACTGTGGATGGCACTAACTGGTTTGTTGAGAGTAGTACTGAGTAGTGTGGTGGATGGCACTAACTGGTTTGTTGAGAGTAATGCTGAGTAGTGTGGTGGATGGCACTAACTGGTTTGTTGAGAGTAGTACTGAGTAGTACTGTGGATGGCACTAACTGGTTTGTTGAGAGTAGTACTGAGTAGTACTGTGGATGGCACTAACTGGTTTGTTGAGAGTAGTACTGAGTAGTACTGTGGATGGCACTAACTGGTTTGTTGAGAGTAGTACTGAGTAGTACTGCGTAGTATTGTGGATGGCACTAACCGGTTTGTTGAGAGTAGTACTGAGTAGTATTGAGTAGTATTGTGGATGGCTCTAACTAGTTTGTTGAGAATAATACTGAGTAGTACTGAGTAGTATTATGGATGGCTCTAACTGGTTTGTTGAGAATAATACTGAGTAGTACTGAATATTATTTTGGATGGCACTAACTGGTTTGTTGAGAGTAATATTGAGTAGTACTGAGTAGTATTGTGGATGGCTCTAACTCTAACCTCTGGCTGTCTCTATGGGGGTGCCACAGGGTTTAATTCTTGGATCGACTCTCTTCTCTGTATACATCAATGAGGTCGCTCTTGCTGCTGGTGAGTCTCTGATCCACCTCTACGCAGACGACACCATTCTGTATACTTCCGGCCCTTCTTTGGACACTGTGTTAACAACCCTCCAGTCAAGCTTCAATGCCATACAACTCTCCTTCCGTGGCCTCCAATTGCTCTTAAATACAAGTACAACTAAATGCATGCTATTCAACCGATCGCTGCCTGCACCTGCCTGCCTGTCCAACATCACTACTCTGGACAGCTCTGACTTAGAATACGTGGACAACTACAAATACCTAGGTGTCTGGTTAGACTGTAAACTCTCCTTCCAGACCCTCATCAAACATCTCCAATCCAAAGTTAAATCTAAAAGTGGCTTCCTATTTCGCAACAAAGCATCCTTAACTCATGCTGCCAAACATACCCTTGTAAAACTGACCATCCTACAGATCTCGACTTCGGCGATGTCATTTACAAAATATCCTCCAATACCCTACTCAATAAATTGATGCAGTCTATCACAGTGCCATCCGTTTTGTCACCAAAGCCCCATATACTACCCACCATTGTGACCTGTACGCCTCGTTGGCTGGCCCTCGCTTCATACTCGTCGCCAAACCCACTGGCTCCATGTCATCTACAAGACCCTGCTAGGTAAAGTCCCCCTTATCTCAGCTCGCTGGTCACCATAGCATCTCCCACCTGTAGCACACGCTCCAGCAGGTATATCTCTCTGGTCACCCCCAAAACCAATTCTTTCTTTGGCCGCCTCTCCTTCCAGTTCTCTGCTGCCAATGACTGGAACGAACTACAAAAATCTCTGAAACTGGAAACACTTATCTCCCTCACTAGCTTTAAGCACCAGCTGTCAGAGCAGCTCACAGATTACTGCACCTGTACATAGCCCACCTATAATTTAGCCCAAACAACTACCTCTTTCCCAACTGTATTTATTTTATTTTATTTATTTATTTTGCTCCTTTGCACCCCATTATTTTTATTTCTACTTTGCACATTCTTCCACTGCAAATCTACCATTCCAGTGTTTTACTTGCTATATTGTATTTACTTCGCCACCATGGCCTTTTTGTTGCCTTTACCTCCTTCTCACCTCTTTTGCTCACATTGTATATAGACTTGTTTCTACTGTATTATTGACTGTATGTTTGTTTTATTCCATGTGTAACTCTGTGTCGTTGTGTCGAACTGCTTTGCTTTATCTGGGCCAGGTCGCAATTGTAAATGAGAACATGTTCTCAACTTGCCTAACTGGTTAAATAAAGGTGAACTAAAATAAATAAAAAAACTGCTTTGTTGTGAGTAATATTGAGTAGTACTGAGTAGTATGGTGGATGGCACTAACTGGTTTGTTTAATATAGAGTGTAACATTTGTCTTTTGATACTTAAGTACATTTATACACATATATGTTTTTAGTGTCCTTAGTTGACTCTAAAATGTTGTATTCTAATACCCATTAGAAGAGAAACAAGTTATTAACTTGTTTGATAATATTACAGATTTTCTCAAGGGGCCCTATTTCTATTTTATGGGACCCCACATGGGGTCCTGACCCTAAGTTTGGGAACCATTGATTTACTGTCTGGTTAAAAACTCCATGAGCACTCAATCAACGTTCAAAAATAAGGACTTCCCGGAGTGTCTTGTTTGTGACCACAACTATGGCACGCTAAGAAATGTGCATAAACTGCAACAACTTTTGCCCAATCCTAATTCTAAACCGAACCCCAGACCCTACCCCCTATTCACAATTGGGATCTGTGATAGGGGATAGATAGGTACCGATTGTCACAAGTGCATAGGTTCCATTGGCCTATTTGGGGGGAATTAACATGTAGAATTTTAAATATATGACGTTTTAACAAAGAGGACTAGCTTTAGAGTTACCCACTTTATAGAACATGGCTCGCGAAGACTGAACCCATGTCATAATAGAGGTGTATTGCAGATACACCTGTTATTTTATGCTGTCCCTGGTTCTAATGGTCTTATACAGTGCAAAGGGGGAGCCTGTACACCCACCAACCATTGTGTACACCCATAAACAAGGTTATGGAAGCATTTCACTGTTAATCTGCGCCTGTTGTTTACCAAGCATGTTGCCAAATAAAATTAGATTTGGATTTTTACGTCAGGTAAATGGGATATATTGAAACCAGACCACTTTTTTCCGTAGTGGATCAAAACATCAAAAATGTTTTACTTTTTTGATGCACTGTCCAGGGATGCGTAATACATTTAGCTGACATTTCAAAGACGGGAAACTAAAAGTCTCAATACTCTTTAGCCTCTGCCTTTAGCATCTGCCTTTAGCCTCTGTCTTTAGCATCTGCCTTTAGCATCTGCCTTTAGCCTCTGCCTTTAGCATCTGCCTTTAGCCTCTGCCTTTAGCATCTGCCTTTAGCCTCTGGCTTTAGCATCTGCCTTTAGCATCTGCCTTTAGCCTCTGTCTTTAGCATCTGCCTTTAGCCTCTGCCTTTAGCATCTGCCTTTAGCCTCTGCCTTTAGCATCTGCCTTTAGCATCTGTATTTAGCCTCTGCCTTTAGCCTCTGCCTTTAGCATCTGCCTTTAGCCTCTGGCTTTAGCATCTGCCTTTAGCCTCTGGCTTTAGCATCTGCCTTTAGCCTCTGCCTTTAGCATCTGCCTTTAGCCTCTGCCTTTAGCATCTGCCTTTAGCCTCTGCCTTTAGCCTCTGCCTTTAGCATCTGCCTTTAGCCTCTGGCTTTAGCATCTGCCTTTAGCATCTGCCTTTAGCCTCTGGCTTTAGCATCTGCCTTTAGCATCTGCCTTTAGCCTCTGCCTTTAGCATCTGCCTTTAGCCTCTGCCTTTAGCATCTGCCTTTAGCCTCTGGCTTTAGCATCTGCCTTTAGCATCTGCCTTTAGCCTCTGGCTTTAGCATCTGCCTTTAGCATCTGCCTTTAGCCTCTGCCTTTAGCATCTGCCTTTAGCCTCTGCCTTTAGCCTCTGCCTTTAGCCTCTGGGCTGGAGAGCTCAGCTACAAACCATGTGGAGTCAGATTTATGAGGTCATTAAATGCGCTTTTCTCCATTCTTCCTTCTCCTCTCCTCACCCCCTGTTCATTTTTCCCCCTCCACAGGTACAGCATCGGAGAGGAAAACTGAGACATATTCCCATGGAGAGGCACTAAGTCATCCTGGACATACAGTTCTACGACTAGGACAACAATACTATCAACTTTGAATGCAGATGTTATGTCTAATACACTGTAATAGACTATTGACATTGTTGTATAATGTGAAATGATGCTTGTGTTATAACATATTTTTTGTATACTTGTTTAATTTAATTTTTTTAATTTAATTTTATACTGTGAACATAGCAACCTAGCAACCTCATCATCTCTTGGCTTAACAGCTCCCCCTTTGAATCAACTGTTGTTGTTCTCGGAGGAGAAACTATACACTACCTATCCTTTCATCTATAAAAATGTCTTGCAGAACTAACTGGTTTTGATCACTTTACACATGTTTTTTTTATGTTGTTGGGGGGGGGGGTTACACCCCTTTTGATGTCACAAAATCAAATCAAATCAAAGTTTATTTGTCACGTGCGCCGAATACAACAAGTGTAGACCTTACAGTGAAATGCTGAATACAACAGATGTAGTAGACCTTACAGTGAAATGCTGAATACAACAGGTGTAGGTAGACCTTACAGTGAAATGCTGAATACAACAGGTGTAGTAGACCTTACAGTGAAATGCTGAATACAACAGGTGTAGTAGACCTTACAGTGAAATGCTATAGACAGGCTATAACCAATATCCATGTTGTCATTCAGCCACGATTCCGTGAAGCATAGGATGTTACAGTTTTTGATGTCCCGTTGGTAGGATATTCGTGATCGTACCTCGTCTAGTTTAATGTCCAATGATTGCACGTTGGCGAGTAATATTGATGGTAACGGCAGCTTGCCTAGTAGTCTTCTGCAGGTCCGGACGAGGCATCCGGCTCTTCTTCCTCTGTGTCGCTTCCTTTTGCGAATAATTGGGCTGTCTACCCTGTGGGGTGTTTGGAGAATATCGCGTGATTCCTGCTTGTTGTTGTTGTTGTTGAAGAAATCTTTGTCTAATCCGAGATGAGTGATCGCTGTCCTGATATCCAGAAGCTCTTTGTCTAATCCGAGGTGAGTGATCGCTGTCCTGATATCCAGAAGCTCTTTGTCTAATCCGAGGTGAGTGATCGCTGCCCTGATATCCAGAAGCTCTTTGTCTATTCCGAGGTGAGTGATCGCTGTCTTGATATCCAGAAGGTCTTTGTCTAATCCGAGGTGAGTGATCGCTGTCCTGATATCCAGAAGCTCTTTGTCTAATCCGAGGTGAGTGATCGCTGTCCTGATATCCAGAAGCTCTTTGTCTAATCCGAGGTGAGTGATCGCTGTCCTGATATCCAGAAGCTCTTTGTCTAATCCAAGGTGAATGATCGCTGTCCTGATATCCAGAAGCTCTTTGTCTAATCCGAGGTGAGTGATCGCTGTCCTGATATCCAGAATCTCTTTGTCTAATCCGAGGTGAGTGATCGCTGTCCTGATATCCAGAAGCTCTTAGTCTAATCCGAGGTGAGTGATCGCTGTCCTGATATCCAGAAGCTCTTAGTCTAATCCGAGGTGAGTGATCGCTGTCCTGATATCCAGAAGCTCTTAGTCTAATCCGAGGTGAGTGATCTCTGTCCTGATATCCAGAAGCTCTTTGTCTAATCCGAGGTGAGTGATCGCTGTCCTGATATCCAGAAGCTCTTTGTCTAATCCAAGGTGAATGATCGCTGTCCTGATATCCAGAAGCTCTTTGTCTAATCCGAGGTGAGTGATCGCTGTCCTGATATCCAGAATCTCTTTGTCTAATCCGAGGTGAGTGATCGCTGTCCTGATATCCAGAAGCTCTTAGTCTAATCCGAGGTGAGTGATCGCTGTCCTGATATCCAGAAGCTCTTAGTCTAATCCGAGGTGAGTGATCTCTGTCCTGATATCCAGAAGCTCTTTTTCTTCCGTAAGATACGGTTGCAGAAACATTATGTACAAAAAAAGTTTACAAATATCGCCAAAAGAAACACATAATATCACAATTGGTTAGGAGACCGTAAACCGGCTGCCATCTCCTCCGGCACCTGATGATTTTGGGGGAAGTGGGTTGTTGACATCACTAGCCTGATGATTTTGGGGGAAGTGGGTTGTTGACGTCACTAGCCTGATGATTTTGGAGGAGTGGGTTGTTGACGTCACTAGCCTGATGAATTTGGGGGAGGGGGTTGAACCCCTGTTGATGTCACTAGCCTGATGATTTTGGGGGAAGTGGGTTGTTGACGTCACTAGCCTGATGATTTTGGGGGAAGTGGGTTGTTGACATCACTAGCCTGATGAATTTGGGGGAGGGGGTTGAACCCCTGTTGACGTCACTAGCCTGATGATTTTGGGGGAAGTGGGTTGTTGACGTCACTAGCCTGATGATTTTGGGGGAAGTGGGTTGTTGACGTCACTAGCCTGATGAATTTGGGGGAGGGGGGTTGAACCCCTGTTGACGTCACTAGCCTGATGATTTTGGAGGAGTGGGGTTGCACCCCTGTAGACGTCACTAGCCTGATGAATTTGGGGGAGGGCGTTTGCACCCCTGTTGACGTCACTTGCCTGATGAATTTGGGTGGGAGAGGGGGGTTGAACCCCTGTTGACGTCACTAGCCTGATGATTTTGGGGGAAGTGGGTTGTTGACGTCACTAGCCTGATGATTTTGGGGGAAGTGGGTTGTTGACGTCACTAGCCTGATGATTTTGGGGGAAGTGGGTTGTTGACGTCACTAGCCTGATGATTTTGGAGGAAGTGGGTTGTTGACGTCACTAGCCTGATGATTTTGGGGGAAGTGGGTTGTTGACATCACTAGCCTGATGATTTTGGGGGAAGTGGGTTGTTGACGTCACTAGCCTGATGATTTTGGGGGAAGTGGGTTGTTGACGTCACTAGCCTGATGATTTTGGGGGAAGTGGGTTGTTGACGTCACTAGCCTGATGATTTTGGAGGAAGTGGGTTGTAGACGTCACTAGCCTGATGATTTTGGGGGAAGTGGGTTGTTGACGTCACTAGCCTGATGATTTTGGGGGAAGTGGGTTGTTGACGTCACTAGCCTGATGATTTTGGAGGAAGTGGGTTGTAGACGTCACTAGCCTGATGATTTTGGGGGAAGTGGGTTGTTGACGTCACTAGCCTGATGATTTTGGGGGAAGTGGGTTGTTGACATCACTAGCCTGATGATTTTGGGGGAAGTGGGTTGTTGACGTCACTAGCCTGATGATTTTGGAGGAGGGGGTTGTTGACGTCACTAGACTGATGAATTTGGGGGAGGGGTTGAACCCCTGTTGACGTCACTAGCCTGATGATTTTGGGGGAAGTGGGTTGTTGACGTCACTAGCCTGATGATTTTGGGGGAAGTGGGTTGTTGACATCACTAGCCTGATGAATTTGGGGGAGGGGGTTGAACCCCTGTTGACGTCACTAGCCTGATGATTTTGGGGGAAGTGGGATGTTGACGTCACTAGCCTGATGATTTTGGGGGAAGTGGGTTGTTGACGTCACTAGCCTGATGAATTTGGGGAGGGGTTGAACCCTGTTGACGTCACTAGCCTGATGATTTTGGAGGAGTGGGGTTGCACCCTGTAGACGTCACTAGCCTGATGAATTTGGGGAGGGCGTTTGCACCCCTGTTGACGTCACTTGCCTGATGAATTTGGGTGGGAGAGGGGGTTGAACCCCTGTTGACGTCACTAGCCTGATGATTTTGGGGGAAGTGGGTTGTTGACGTCACTAGCCTGATGAATTTTGGGTTGGGGTCACTAGCCTGATGATTTTGGGGGAAGGGTTTGTTGACGTCACTAGCCTGATGATTTTGGGGGAAGTGGGTTGTTGACGTCACTAGCCTGATGATTTTGGGGGAAGTGGGTTGTTGACGTCACTAGCCTGATGATTTTGGGGGAAGTGGGTTGTTGACGTCACTAGCCTGATGATTTTGGAGGAGTGGGTTGTTGACATCACTAGCCTGATGAATTTGGGGGAGGGGGGTTTTGACATCACTAGCCTGATGATTTTGGGGGAGGGGGGTTGCACACCTGTAGACGTCACTAGCCTGATGATTTTGGGGGAGATTACCTTAGGAAAAAAAAGTCAAAGTGTCGAGGAAAACAACGGAAGAGAGCAGCTGACCAAAATCAATTGGGATTCTACCATAGTTTGTGCATGAAAATGGACTTTGAGTTTGTTGCACAACTCTTGAGAGGACAAGGAAGGACAGAGAGTTCATCTGTTAAGGAAGTTAGTTTCCCAACATATCTTACAACAGCCCTTAAGTCTCCTTGTGTGTTTATGTTATTGACACAGGAAACAGTTGGACGGAATACTGCAACACATGGGATGGGAGACACCCGGGAAAAAGGCCGTTAAAACAATATTATGATTTAATCGCTTTTTTTATTAAATAGAAACTTGAACCTGCTTTATAAAAGCACCTGAGTGACTTCGCAGGTCAGACATCTGTGAAGAGAGAGCGCCTAATCATTTCTGTCAGCCGATGAAACTTCCTATAAGGATTTCCTTTGGTCTCAGCACTCCCACCCATAGCACTTCATTCAGAGATGCACGTCGTTTGCAAGTGTTTTTCCGTGGACTTTGTGTGTGGTTGTCAAAAAAACACTTTTGTTCACTCTCCATTTCTCACTTATTTATTTGGGACATAGAGCAAGATGCACAGTATGTGACCATCACAGTGACTTATAGACTAATTGATTGTCCTTAAAGCTAGAATCCTTAGTTTCTGGATCAATTTTTTGACTTATAAATTCAATATATATACCCATTGATTCTTGCAGAATATAACTTATAAATGCCTCGTGAGCTTAGTTCAACTGCCGTTCCCTACTAAAACCAAAATACAAGCTTGTTTTACTCCAATGTTTGTAAATGTAAAACCACTTCCTCCCGAATTCGGCCCATACCTGGTGTAAACTCGGGACCTCTGCCTCCCAAACAGAAGTGACCGTCCTCAATAGGTCAATAGAGTGGAGCTTATGTCACTGAAAGAAAATTGAATTCTAATTTAGTTCAGGTGTGCTGCACTGGGTCGTGTTCATTAGGGCAGACTGTACCAAAATGTTTTTCAATGGAAAACAAAAACTAGTGTTTTCTAATTTGATATGTTCAGCCCGTACCTTCCCGTTTCACTTAGTGTCTGACCTTTTTTTCTTCTGTCTGGGGCCTAATGAACACGACCTGGGAGTTTTTAGGGGGGGGATCGTTATTTCAACACTTCTCATCTCATGGAAAAACCTGAACTTTAAATGTTATGTTAACATACATAACTGGACATATTTCGCAAAAAGATCTGATTGTTGGGGAAGGAACACATTATCTTTCCGCATTTGTAAGAAACATGTGCTCTCCTTTCAACAGATATGTCAAGACTGTAGGGGGGATTTCCATTCAGCCTTCCTCCCTTCATTGACAACAGCAGCACCTGCAGCACATCAAGTGCTCTTATCAGCATTTATCTCTTGGATGCTTCTGTTTTTCTACATTTCATTCTGGATTCCACATGTATTCATCAGACCTGGGGTTAAGTAGTATTTGTTTTTCTTTGTTTTCTTTAGCGTTGCTTGCTAAAGCTAGCTTGGAGTAACAGAACCAATGGAATAGTCCCAAAGGTTCAAACCCCGCCCATCTGGCACTCCAGGCAGGCTTGATCAAACACGGAAAGTATTTGAATGGAAACAAATACTATTTGACCCCAGGTTTTCATACAGGATATGACTGTCCCACGGTTTTCTGCTTAGACCTCCTCTTACTCTCAGCAGTGTGCAGATTTGAAAACCAAACAGTTACCCCCAAATGCGATCTTGGCCAGTTTTATTTACGGTCTTGTGTCCTCCAGTAGCTAGCTCCTTATAAGGTCACTAGGAACCAGTCATTTAAAAATGAATATAAAATGATTGATTGGTCAAATCAAATAACTGACAACAGCTCTAAACGTCTGTGTGAGTCATGTATGCCAAGAGATGCAAAATTCTGGGAACATTCAATACATTCCTCAGGAGAGAGTAAGCAGGAAATCCGGAATCCTCCAACCAGGATTTCTCCATGTATATTAAAAGGGAATCCACATTTCTTTCAGCCACAAATTGCAGCAATTTTCAAACACCCGCAACTGTATGTGCTTATAGTTTGTATAATAAGGCACAGAATATCCCAAGGTAGCTAATGATGAACGATGCAAGTGGGACACTAAAGGCTGAGGAATAAGTTTCACACACCCCCCCATGTGTTACATTGACCCCTCAAACTTACTCAACAGCGACACCAAGTGCATGTGTAGATCCGGGGTCACGGCACCACTGTAAAGGACATCACACTGCTTGCTTAGCAAGTACCACTTCCTCCCGATTCAGCCCATGCTGGCACGAACTTGAGATCTCTGCCTCAAGTGACTGTCCTTCCTTAAGCATCTTAGCTTATCACGCCACTTCAAGCTAGCTAATGAGGCAACACAAACGGGACACTTCAGGCTGAGGAATACGTTTCACACACCCCCGTGTGCTACATAAACAAACGCTGTATAACCTCAACATGGTTATAACTATCATTTAGATTTAATGGATTGTCAGTCCTTGCATCCATAGCTCTGTCTATAGATTTGAGAGTGGTTACATTACTCCAGGCCCATCCCTTTTACCAAAACAGAGGCTGGGTGACATTTTGTTATTGTTTCAACTAAAGAGTATAGATTTAACTTGTTAATTGAACTGAGGATAAACGAAGAACAGATCATCAGAGTCCATTCCAGAGAATATTTGCACTCCATTTTGTGACTATTCCATTCATTTGCGTTGTCTCCATTTTGTGACTATTCCATTTGATTGGGCACAGAATTTGCACTCCATTTTGTGACTATTCCATTCATTTGATTGGGCACAGAATATCCCAAGCTCTCCATTTTGTGACTATTCCATTCATTTGATTGGGCACAGAATATCCCAAGCTCTCCATTTTGTGACTATTCCATTCATTTGATTGGGCACAGAATATCCCAAGCTCTCCATTTTGTGACTATTCCATTCATTTGATTGGGCACAGAATATCCCAAGCTCTCCATTTTGTGACTATTCCATTCATTTGATTGGGCACAGAATATCCCAAGCTCTCCATTTTGTGACTATTCCATTCATTTGATTGGGCACAGAATATCCCAAGCTCTCCATTTTGTGACTATTCCATTCATTTGATTGGGCACAGAATATCCCAAGCTCTCCATTTTGTGACTATTCCATTCATTTGATTGGGCACAGAATATCCCAAGCTCTCCATTTTGTGACTATTCCATTCATTTGATTCAGAATATCCATTTTGTGACTATTCCATTCATTTGATTGGGCACAGAATATCCCAAGCTCTCCATTTTGTGACTATTCCATTCATTTGATTGGGCACAGAATATCCCAAGCTCTCCATTTTGTGACTATTCCATTCATTTGATTGGGCACAGAATATCCCAAGCTCTCCATTTTGTGACTATTCCATTCATTTGATTGGGCACAGAATATCCCAAGCTCTCCATTTTGTGACTATTCCATTCATTTGATTGGGCACAGAATATCCCAAGCTCTCCAATTTGTGACTATTCCATTCATTTGATTTGGCACAGAATATCCCAAGCTCTCCATTTTGTGAGATGTGAATGCTGTCATACCAACCAGGGGTCCACATTGAGTGCACTGGGTTCTGGACCAACCTCCTGTATTATAGTTTAACACTAGAGGGAAAGAAATGAAACAGCCTGCAGTAATACAAATGAGTACTGAAGCAGGGATAATAATGATAATAATATATGTTACAAGCGCCATGCTCTACCAACTGAGCTATAGAAGGACCACAATGGGCAGCGCCAGTCCTCGTGTTAAACAAATTGCATTCTAAATTTAGGTGAGACAAGGACATCCCTACCGACCAAGCCCTCCCTAACCCGGACGACACTAGGCCAATTGTGCGTCGCCCCCACGGACCTCCCTGTCGCGGCCGGTTACGACAGAGCCTGGGCGCGAACCCAGGGACTCTGATGGCACAGCTGGCACTGCAGTACAGCACCCACTGTGCCACCCGGGAGGCTAGGTTGACTATTGAAGTCAGGTGTGTCAGCTGGGGCTGGGGGGAGAAGTGTGACATCAATCAGGACCCCGAGGACTAGTTGCTCATCCCTGTACTGAAATGATGTTTCCCCACTGATGCCAAATTCATATAGTGGAGCGTTATTGTCTGTGGCAGGGATGGTGAAACCTTTTACGGTTGAAAATGACATTATCCTTATCATGCTGGTGAAACAAAGGAAACAATGGATTTGAACATACACACACTCAAAAGAAACACACTGTGAACTCTTTTGACTTGACTCAAAACACATGTGGATTAAAACAGGACAATTTTCACATCTGCCCCGTAAGAAAAAAAAACGCTGTGAAAATGAATATATGTAGTAAAAAAAAAAAAAAAAAAGGGTTTAGTAAGAAAGGAAAAGGCAAAAACCACCAGAGAGTAATCACTTAATGGGGAAATGTTGAATAAGTAGCAAAGGTTTCCAGATGTGAACCTCTGATGTCCGAGGTATGCTAGGTCTGTCGTACGATGTACATTTTAGGACCTCCTCAGCAAGGAGGGGTGAGGCTTGAAGCTGTGGGTGCCCTAAAATGTACATCGTACTGAAGACCAGTTACAAAGGCATTTTCAGTTGATCTCTTCTGAGGAACAAAATGTTCTAACTGCCTTGCCTATTACCCAGCTAATGTTGTGTTTTTGCATCATACATACATGGTGAGCTTGTGGTGACCTCTGACCCCACTGTACATGGTGAGATTGTGATCCTGTAGTTATACGGTAAAAAGCTGAGAAACACTGCTGTTAGGGAAAGGGTGGAGGGTATAAGGGTTGGGGTGGTGGGTATATGTGGTGGGTGTAGGGGTCTGGGTGGTGGGTATATGGGTTGAGGTGGTGGGTATATGGGTTGAGGTTGTGGGTATATGGTTTGAGGTGGTAGTATATGGTGGTAGGTATATGGGTTGAGGTGGTGGGTATATGGTTTGAGGTATATGGTTTGAGGTGGTGGGTATATGGTTGAGGTGGTGGGTTTATGGGTTGAGGTGGTAGGTATATGGGTTGAGGTGGTGGGTATATGGTTTGAGGTGGTGGGTATATGGGTTGAGGTGGTGGGTATATGGGTTGAGGTGGTGGGTATATGTGTTGAGGTGGTGGGTATATGGGTTGAGGTATTATTTTTATTGTTGCGTAACTGCTATTATTTTTATTTTTTAACCTTTATTTAACCTTTATTTAACCTTTATTTAACCAGGCAAGTCAGTTAAGAACACATTCTTATTTTCAATGACGGCCTGGGAACAGCAGGTTAACTGCCTGTTCAGGGGCAGAACGACAGATTTGTGCCTTGTCAGCTCGGGGGTTTGAACTCGCAACCTTCCGGTTACTAGTCCAACGCTCTAACCACTAGGCTACGCTACCGCCCACAACTTATGAAAGTTGTATTGTCAATTTTGTTTTGTATTTAAATGCCACTTTAAATGTGTACATGACACTGCAACAACATTTCCCCATGGGGACAATAAAGTCAGAAAGTAAGTAAGATGGTGTCAGGGATTTCCTCCTCTTCTTCCGAAGAGGAGAGGCGAAAAGGATCAGAGGACCAATAAGCGGCGTGGTAAGTGTCCATGGTTCTTTTAATACGTAAATGTACACATGAACACTACAAAACAATAAACATGGAAAACCTAAACAGTCCTATCTGGTGCAAAGACAGAGACAGGAACAATCACCCATCAACACACAGTGAAACCCAGGCTACCTAAGTATGATTCTCAATCAGAGACAACTAATGACACCTGCCTCTGATTGAGAACCATACGAGGCCGAAACATAGAAATACCCCAAAACATAGAAAAACAAACATAGCCTGCCCACCCAACTCACGCCCTGACCATACTAAATAATGACAACGTGACAGATGGTGGGTATAGTGGGGTGCTTAAGTCCTTTGCCAACGTCAAACCACCAACTGAAAAACAACCTACATCACATCAGAATGGGAACTGGTCTGGTTTGTAACCTTTTTAATTTTTAGAGAATAATTTTTCAGCGAACAAGACCTTGTCTTGGCTACCTGAAAATAAGCAAGTCTGACTTGTAGGTCTTCAACAGGTATTAGGGTATCACTTACTGGCATATCGAGGTCCACTTTACCAGGAAATCTAAATCAACGATTATAGACGTGGAAACCACACCATAACGGTCATGAACAACCTGGATTCAATGGGATCTGATTACAGGCTAGGAATTAGGAACCCATTACTGCACTACCCACCATACAATACAATGTGTGAACTATAGGCTATAAACGTATCACAAACACGTGTAGAAACCATATGAAATTATCATGAGGCAACCATACTATGGATAGCAGTACAGGAGACATCATGAGGCAACCATACTGTGGATAGCGGTACAGGAGACATCATGAGGTAACTATACTGTGGATAGCAGTACAGTTGAGGAGGCATCATGAGGTAACCATACTGTGGATAGCGGTACAGGAGACATCATGAGGTAACCATACTGTGGATAGCAGTGCAGGAGACATCATGAGGTAACCATACCGTGGATAGCAGTGCAGGAGACATCATGAGGTAACCATACTGTGGATAGCAGTACAGGAGACATCATGAGGTAACCATACCGTGAATAGCAGTACAGTTGAGGAGACATCATGAGGTAACTATACTGTGGATAGCAGTACAGGAGACATCATGAGGTAACCATACTGTGGATAGCAGTGCAGGAGACATCATGAGGTAACTATACTGTGGATAGCAGTGCAGGAGACATCATGAGGTAACCATACTGTGGATAGCAGTGCAGGAGACATCATGAGGTAACCATACTGTGGATAGCAGTACAGGAGACATCATGAGGTAACCATACCGTGGATAGCAGTACAGTTGAGGAGACATCATGAGGTAACTATACTGTGGATAGCAGTACAGGAGACATCATGAGGTAACCATACCGTGGATAGCAGTACAGGAGACATCATGAGGTAACCATATTTGTAGATAGCAGTGCAGGAGAAATCGTTAGGTAACCATACCATGGATAGCAGTACAGTTGAGGAGACATCATGAGGTAACCATACTGTGGATAGCAGTGCAGGAGACATCATGAGGTAACCATACCGTGGATAGCAGTGCAGGAGACATCATGAGGTAACCATACCGTGGATAGCAGTACAGTTGAGGAGACATCATGAGTTAACTATACTGTGGATAGCAGTACAGGAGACATCATGAGGTAACCATACTGTAGATAGCAGTGCAGGAGAAATCGTTAGGTAACCATACCATGGATAGCAGTACAGTTGAGGAGACATCATGAGGTAACCATACCGTGGAAAGCAGTACAGTTTAGGAGACATCATGAGGTAACCATATCGTGGATAGCAGGACAGGAGACATCATGAGGGAACCATACCGTGGATAGCAGTACAGGAGACATCTTTAGGTAACCATACCGTGGATAGCAGTACAGGAGACATCTTTAGGTAACCATACCGTGGATAGCAGTACAGTTGAGGAGATCTCATGATGTAACCCCATGAGCAGTGGTGTCCAGTACTTACATTTACATTTACATTTAAGTCATTTAGCAGACGCTCTTATCCAGAGCGACTTACAAATTGGTGCATTCACCTTATGACATTCACCTTATGACATCCAGTAAAAATACTTAAAAGTACTATTTAAGTAGTTTTTTGGGGGGGTATCTGTACTGTACTTAACTATTAATATGTTTGCCAACTTTTACATCACTACATTCCTTAAGAAAACAATGTATATATATATATATATATATATTTATAAAATGGTCCAATTCACACTTATCAAGAGAACATTCCTGGTTATCCCTGCAGCCTCTGATCTGGCGGACTCACTAAACAGAGAACATCCCTGGTCCTCCCTACAGCCTCTGATCTGGCGGACTCACTAAACAGAGAACATCCCTGGTTCCTCCCTACAGCCTCTGATCTGATGGACTCACTAAACAGAGAACATCCCTGGTCCTCCCTACTGCCTCTGATCTGGCAGACTCACTAAACAGAGAACATCCCTGGTCATCCCTACTGCCTCTGATCTGGAGGACTCACTAAACAGAGAACATCCCTGGTCATCCCTACTGCCTCTGATCTGGAGGACTCACTAAACAGAGAACATCCCTGGTCATCCCTACTGCCTCTGATCTGGAGAACTCACTAAACAGAGAACATCCCTGGTCCTTCCTACTGCCTCTGATCTGGAGGACTCACTAAACACAAAGGCTTAGTTTGTAAATGATGTGCCTCTGATCTGGAGGACTCACTAAACACAAAGGCTTAGTTTGTAAATGATGTGCCTCTGATCTGGAGGACTCACTAAACACAACGGCTTAGTTTGTAAATGATGTGCCCCTGATCTGGAGGACTCACTAAACACAAAGGCTTAGTTTGTAAATGATGTGCCCCTGATCTGGAGGACTCAATAAACACAAAGGCTTAGTTTGTAAATGATGTGCCCCTGACTATCCGCCAATAAAAGACAGAAAAAGAAAAAAGATGCCGTCTGCTTTGCTTAATATGAGGAATTTGAAATGGTTTATACTTAAGTACATTTAGCAATTCTATTTACTTTTGATATTTAAGTATATTTAAAACCAAATACTTTTCGACTTTTACTCAAGTAGTATTTTACTGGATGACCTTCAGTTTTACTAGAGTCATTTTCTATTAAAGGTATCTTTACTTTTACTCAAGTAGTATTTTACTGGATGACCTTCAGTTTTACTAGAGTAATTATCTAGTAAAGGTATCTTTACTTTTTCTCAAGTATGACAATTGAGTACTTTTCCACCATTGCTCATGAGGTAACCATACCGTGGGTCCATCTGGAAACATTAGTGGAGGATTACAGTGGAGGACCTGTGAGACATATTTGTCTATTGACACGGATTAGCATCTAAACCCACACCTGTAATCCTGAATGTCATTCCAAAGGATGAAATCATGGGAACGGCAATCTGCATTTTTGTTTTCGGGAGAAACATCAAATCAAATCAACTTTATTTTTAGAGCACATATCTTACAGAGGATTAATTTCAAAGTGCTTAACAAATCAAAATGAGATGAGAAAAAATAAAAAAATAAAATAAAACCACAATGTTTTTCAAAATGAGACGAAAGGTAAAACAACAGGGGACACGAGAGACTAATGTATAAAAACCCACTATAATAATAAGATCAAATCTCAAATCAGAAACCATGTCTCTTTAAAGGTGTTTTCCGTAGGAACAATACTAAACCCATAACCCAAATACATTGACTGGTTTTGGGTCAGGCCTCGGAGGATGAAATACTTAAATGCTTTAGTGGAAATACACCATTAGCACAGAGATCCCGTTCTCCAGTGTCGTCCCGTCAGCCTCATCCTCATCCTCAGGTTGAGTCCCGTTCTCCAGTGTCGTCCCCGTCAGCCTCATCCTCATCCTCAGGGTGGAGTCCCGTTCTCCAGTGTCGTCCGTCAGCCTCATCCTCATCCTCAGGTTGAGTCCCGTTCTCCAGTGTCGACCCCGTCAGCCTCATCCTCAGGTTGGAGTCCCGTTCTCCAGTGTCGTCCCCGTCAGCCTCATCCTCAGGTTGGAGTCCCGTTCTCCAGTGCCGTCCCTGTCATCCTCATCCTCAGGTCGGAGTCCCGTTCTCCAGTGCCGTCCCTGTCAGCCTCATCCTCAGGTTGGAGTCCCGTTCTCCAGTGCCGTCCCTGTCAGCCTCATCCTCAGGTTGGAGTCCGTTCTCCAGTGTCGTCCCTGTCAGCCTCATCCTCAGGGTGGAGTCCCGTTCTCCAGTGTCGTCCTGTCAGCCTCATCCTCAGGTTGAGTCCCGTTCTCCAGTGTCGTCCCCTGTCAGCCTCATCCTCAGGTTGGAGTCCCGTTCTCCAGTGTCGTCCCTGTCAGCCTCATCCTCAGGTTGGAGTCCCGTTCTCCAGTGTCGTCCCTGTCAGCCTCATCCTCAGGTTGGAGTCCCGTTCTCCAGTGTCGTCCCTGTCAGCCTCATCCTCAGGTTGGAGTCCCGTTCTCCAGTGCCGTCCCTGTCAGCCTCATCCTCAGGTTGGAGTCCCGTTCTCCATTGTCGTCCCTGTCAGCTGCAGACTCATCCTCAGGTTGGAGTCCCGTTCTCCAGTGCCGTCCCTGTCAGCCTCATCCTCAGGTTGGAGTCCCATTCTCCAGTGCCGTCCCTGTCAGCCTCATCCTCAGGTTGGAGTCCCGTTCTCCATTGTCGTCCCTGTCAGCCTCATCCTCAGGTTGGAGTTCCGTTCTCCAGTGTCGTCCCTGTCAGCCTCATCCTCAGGTTGGAGTCCCGTTCTCCATTATGCGTCCTGTCAGCCTCATCCTCAGGTTGGAGTCCCGTTCTCCGTATGCGTCCCCTGTCAGCCTCATCCTCAGATTGGAGTCCCGTTCTCCAGTGCCGTCCCTGTCAGCCTCATCCTCAGGATGGAGTCCCGTTCTCCATTGTCGTCCCTGTCAGCCTCATCCTCAGGTTGGAGTCCCGTTCTCCAGTGTCGTCCCTGTCAGCCTCATCCTCAGGTTGGAGTCCCGTTCTTCAGTGTCGTCCCTGTCAGCCTCAT
>NW_025748464.1:0-34709 GCF_021184085.1 Oncorhynchus gorbuscha
TCTGTTGATGGTACTACTACTATACATAATAACCAGCTGGTTACACTGCCCCTGATGGTACTACTACTATACATAATAACCAGCTGGTTACACTGCCCCCTGATGGTACTACTACTATACATAATAATCAGCTGGTTACACTGCCCCCCCTGTTGATGGTACTACTACTATACATAATAACCAGCTGGTTACACTGCCCCCTGATGGTACTACTACTATACATAATAATCAGCTGGTTACACTGCCCCCTGCTGTCTGTTGATGGTACTACTACTATACATAATAATCAGCTGGTTACACTGCCCCCTGATGGTACTACTACTATACATAATAATCAGCTGGTTACACTGCCCCCTGCTGTCCTGATGGTACTACTACTATACATAATAATCAGCTGGTTACACTGCCCCTGTCTGTTGATGGTACTACTACTATACATAATAATCAGCTGGTTACACTGCCCCCTGCTGTCTGCTGATGGTACTACTACTATACATAATAATCAGCTGGTTACACTGCCCCCTGATGGTACTACTACTATACATAATAATCAGCTGGTTACACTGCCCCCTGATGGTACTACTACTACTATACATAATAATCAGCTGGTTACACTGCCCCCTGATGGTATACTACTACTACTATACATAATAATCAGCTGGTTACACTGCCCCCTGATGGTACTACTACTATACATAATAATCAGCTGGTTACAAACCCCTGATGGTACTACTATACACAATAATCAGCTGTTACACTGCTCCCTGCTGTCTGCTGATGGTACTACTACTATACATAATAATCAGCTGGTTACACTGCCCCCTGCTGTCTGCTGATGGTACTACTACTATACATAATAATCAGCTGGTTACACTCCCCTGCTGTCTGTTGATGGTACTACTACTATACATAATAATCAGCTGGTTACACTGCCCCCTGATGGTACTACTACTATACATAATAATCAGCTGGTTACACTGCCCCTGATGGTCAGCTGGTTACACTGCCCCCTGCTGTCTGTTGATGGTACTACTACTATACATAATAATCAGCTGGTTACACTGCCCCCTGATGGTACTACTACTATACATAATAATCAGCTGGTTACACTGCCCCCTGATGGTACTACTACTATACATAATAATCAGCTGGTTACACTGCCCCTGCTGTCTGCTGATGGTACTACTACTATACATAATAACCAGCTGGTTACACTGCCCCCCTGTCTGTTGATGGTACTACTACTATACATAATAATCAGCTGGTTACACTGCCCCCTGCTGTCTGTTGATGGTACTACTACTATACATAATAATCAGCTGGTTACACTGCCCCTGCTGTCTGATGGTACTACTACTATACATAATAATCAGCTGGTTACACTGCCCCTGATGGTACTACTACTATACATAATAATCAGCTGGTTACACTGCCCCTGCTGTCTGTTGATGGTACTACTACTATACATAATAACCAGCTGGTTACACTGCCCCCTGATGGTACTACTACTATACATAATAATCAGCTGGTTACACTGCCCCCTGCTGTCTGTTGATGGTACTACTACTATACATAATAACCAGCTGGTTACACTGCCCCCTGCTGTCTGTTGATGGTACTACTACTATACATAATAATCAGCTGGTTACACTGCCCCCTGTTGATGGTACTACTACTATACATAATAATCAGCTGGTTACACTGCCCCCTGCTGTCTGTTGATGGTACTACTACTATACATAATAACCAGCTGGTTACACTGCCCCCTGATGGTACTACTACTATACATAATAATCAGCTGGTTACACTGCCCCCTGCTGTCTGCTGATGGTACTACTACTATACATAATAATCAGCTCGTTACACTGCCTCCTGATGGTACTACTACTATACATAATAATCAGCTAGTTACACTGCCCCCTGATGGTACTACTACTATACATAATAATCAGCTGGTTACACTGCCCCTGATGGTACTACTACTATACATAATAATCAGCTGGTTACACTGCCCCCTGCTGTCTGTTGATGGTACTACTACTATACATAATAATCAGCTGGTTACACTGCCCCCCTGCTGGTACTACTACTATACATAATAATCAGCTGGTTACACTGCCCCTGATGGTACTACTACTATACATAATAATCAGCTGGTTACACTGCCCCCTGCTGTCTGTTGATGGTACTACTACTATACATAATAATCAGCTGGTTACACTGCCCCTGCTGTCTGTTGATGGTACTACTACTATACATAATAATCAGCTGGTTACACTGCCCCCTGATGGTACTGTACTGTACATAATACCCAGCTGGTTACATGGTACTACTACTATACATAATAATCAGCTGGTTACACTGCCCCCTGCTGTCTGCTGATGGTACTACTACTATACATAATAACCAGCTGGTTACACTGCCCCCTGATGGTACTACTACTATACATAATAATCAGCTGGTTACACTGCCCCCTGCTGTCTGTTGATGGTACTACTACTATACATAATAATCAGCTGGTTACACTGCCCCCTGATGGTACTACTACTATACATAATAATCAGCTGGTTACACTGCCCCCTGATGGTACTACTACTATACATAATAATCAGCTGGTTACACTGCCCCCTGCTGTCTGTTGATGGTACTACTACTATACATAATAATCAGCTGGTTACACTGCCCCCTGCTGTCTGTTGATGGTACTACTACTATACATAATAATCAGCTGGTTACACTGCCCCCTGCTGGTACTACTACTATACATAATAATCAGCTGGTTACACTGCCCCCTGCTGTCTGTTGATGGTACTACTACTATACATAATAATCAGCTGGTTACACTGCCCCCTGCTGTCTGTTGATGGTACTACTACTATACATAATAATCAGCTGGTTACACTGCCCCCTGATGGTACTACTACTATACATAATAATCAGCTGGTTACACTGCCCCCTGCTGTCTGTTGATGGTACTACTACTATACATAATAATCAGCTGGTTACACTGCCCCCTGATGGTACTACTACTATACATAACAATCAGCTGGTTACACTGCCCCCTGATGGTACTACTACTATACATAATAATCAGCTGGTTACACTGCCCCCTGCTGTCTGTTGATGGTACTACTACTATACATAATAATCAGCTGGTTACACTGCCCCCTGCTGTCTGTTGATGGTACTACTACTATACATAATAATCAGCTGGTTACACTGCCCCCTGATGGTACTGCTACTATACATAATAATCAGCTGGTTACACTGCCCCTGATGGTACTACTACTATACATAATAATCAGCTGGTTACACTGCCCCCTGCTGTCTGTTGATGGTACTACTACTATACATAATAATCAGCTGGTTACACTGCCCCCTGCTGTCTGTTGATGGTACTACTACTATACATAATAATCAGCTGGTTACACTGCCCCCTGATGGTACTACTACTATACATAATAATCAGCTGGTTACACTGCCCCCTGATGGTACTACTACTATACATAATAATCAGCTGGTTACACTGCCCCCTGATGGTACTACTACTATACATAATAATCAGCTGGTTACACTGCCCCCTGATGGTACTACTACTATACATAATAATCACCTGGTTACACTGCCCCCTGATGGTACTACTACTATACATAATAATCAGCTGGTTACACTGCCCCCTGATGGTACTACTACTATACATAATAATCAGCTGGTTACACTGCCCCCTGCTGTCTGTTGATGGTACTACTACTATACATAATAATCAGCTGGTTACACTGCCCCCTGATGGTACTACTACTATACATAACAATCAGCTGGTTACACTGCCCCCTGATGGTACTACTACTATACATAATAACCAGCTGGTTACACTGCCCCCTGCTGTCTGTTGATGGTACTACTACTATACATAATAATCAGCTGGTTACACTGCCCCCTGCTGTCTGTTGATGGTACTACTACTATACATAACAATCAGCTGGTTACACTGCCCCTGATGGTACTACTACTATACATAATAATCAGCTGGTTACACTGCCCCTGATGGTACTACTACTATACATAATAATCAGCTGGTTACACTGCCCCCTGCTGTCTGTTGATGGTACTACTACTATACATAACAATCAGCTGGTTACACTGCCCCCTGCTGTCTGTTGATGGTACTACTACTATACATAATAATCAGCTGGTTACACTGCCCCCTGATGGTACTACTACTATACATAATAATCAGCTGGTTACACTGCCCCCTGATGGTACTACTACTGTACATAATAATCAGCTGGTTACACTGCCCCCTGATGGTACTACTACTGTACATAATAATCAGCTGGTTACACTGCCCCCTGCTGTCTGTTGATGGTACTACTACTATACATAACAATCAGCTGGTTACACTGCCCCCTGCTGTCTGTTGATGGTACTACTACTATACATAACAATCAGCTGGTTACACTGCCCCCTGATGGTACTACTACTATACATAACAATCAGCTGGTTACACTGCCCCCTGATGGTACTACTACTATACATAATAATCAGCTGGTTACACTGCCCCCTGCTGTCTGTTGATGGTACTACTACTATACATAACAATCAGCTGGTTACACTGCCCCCTGCTGTCTGTTGATGGTACTACTACTATACATAACAATCAGCTGGTTACACTGCCCCCTGATGGTACTACTACTATACATAATAATCAGCTGGTTACACTGCCCCCTGATGGTACTACTACTGTACATAATAATCAGCTGGTTACACTGCCCCCTGATGGTACTACTACTGTACATAATAACCAGCTGGTTACACTGCCCCCTGATGGTACTACTACTGTACATAATAATCAGCTGGTTACACTGCCCCCTGCTGTCTGTTGATGGTACTACTACTATACATAATAATCACCTGGTTACACTGCCCCCTGCTGTCTGTTGATGGTACTACTACTATACATAATAATCACCTGGTTACACTGCCCCCTGATGGTACTACTACTATACATAACAATCAGCTGGTTACACTGCCCCCTGTTGTCTGTTGATGGTACTACTACTATACATAACAATCAGCTGGTTACACTGCCCCCTGCTGTCTGCTGATGGTACTACTACTATACATAATAATCAGCTGGTTACACTGCCCCCTGCTGTCTGTTGATGGTACTACTACTATACATAATAATCAGCTGGTTACACTGCCCCCTGCTGTCTGCTGATGGTACTACTACTATACATAATAATCAGCTGGTTACACTGCCCCCTGATGGTACTACTACTATACATAATAATCAGCTGGTTACACTGCCCCCTGATGGTACTACTACTATACATAATAATCAGCTGGTTACACTGCCCCCTGCTGTCTGTTGATGGTACTACTACTATACATAACAATCAGCTGGTTACACTGCCCCCTGATGGTACTACTACTATACATAATAATCAGCTGGTTACACTGCCCCCTGCTGTCTGTTGATGGTACTACTACTATACATAACAATCAGCTGGTTACACTGCCCCCTGCTGTCTGTTGATGGTACTACTACTATACATAATAATCAGCTGGTTACACTGCCCCCTGCTGGTACTACTACTATACATAATAATCAGCTGGTTACACTGCCCCCTGTTGTCTGTTGATGGTACTACTACTATACATAACAATCAGCTGGTTACACTGCCCCCTGCTGTCTGTTGATGGTACTACTACTATACATAACAATCAGCTGGTTACACTGCCCCCTGCTGTCTGTTGATGGTACTACTACTATACATAATAATCAGCTGGTTACACTGCCCCCTGTTGTCTGAACAGAGAAATGCTCAGCCTGAAAAAAAGTCTGACCTGGATTTGACAGAGAATTTACGTAGAATTAACCCCAACCATGACACTGTGTGTGTATGCAGTAGGGGTGAGTATACAAACCACTGGGGATGGTTTAGGGGTGAGTGGGGGAAACCACTGGGGATGGTTAGTAGGGGTGAGTGGGGGGACCACTAAGTAGGGGTCAGCTGGAAACCACTGGGGAGGTTGTAGGGGTGAGTGGGGGACCACTGGGGAAGGTTAGTAGGGGTGAGTGGGGGACCACTGGGGATTGTTAGTAGGGGTGAGTGGGGGAAACCACTGGGGGTGGTTGTAGGGGTGGTGGGGGGACCACTGGGGGGAGGTTAGTAGGGGTGAGTGGGGGGACCACTGGGGAAGGTTAGTAGGGGTGAGTGGGGGGACCACTGGGGAAGGTTAGTAGGGGTGAGTGGGGGGACCACTGGGGGAGGTTAGTAGGGGTGAGTGGGGGGACCACTGGGGAAGGTTAGTACTGGGGGGACCACTGGGGATGGTTAGTAGGGGTGAGTGGGGGGACTACTGGGGGAAGGTTAGTAGGGGTGAGTGGGGACCACTGGGGAAGGTTAGTAGGGTTGAGTGGGGGAAACCACTGGGGATGGTTAGTAGGGGTGAGTGGGGGGACCACTGGGGAAGGTTAGTAGGGGTGAGTGGGGGGACCACTGGGGAAGGTTAGTAGGGGTAGTGGGGGGGACCACTGGGGGAGGTTAGTAGGGGTGAGTGGGGGAAACCACTGGGGATGGTTAGTAGGGTTGAGTGGGGGAAAGCACTGGGGATGGTTAGTAGGGGTGAGTGGGGGAAACCACTGGGGATGGTTAGTAGGGTTGAGTGGGGGAAACCACTGGGGATGGTTAGTAGGGGTGAGTGGGGGGACCACTGGGGAAGGTTAGTAGGGGTGAGTGGGGGGACCACTGGGGAAGGTTAGTAGGGGTGAGTGGGGGGACCACTGGGGAAGGTTAGTAGGGGTGAGTGGGGGGACCACTGGGGGAGGTTAGTAGGGGTGAGTGGGGGAAACCACTGGGGATGGTTAGTAGGGTTGAGTGGGGGAAAGCACTGGGGATGGTTAGTAGGGGTGAGTGGGGGGACCACTGGGAAAGGTTAGTAGGGGTGAGTGGGGGGACCACTGGGGAAGGTTAGTAGGGGTGAGTGGGGGGACCACTGGGGAAGGTTAGTAGGGGTGAGTGGGGGGACCACTGGGGGAGGTTAGTAGGGGTGAGTGGGGAAACCACTGGGGAAGGTTAGTAGGGGTGAGTGGGGAAACCACTGGGGAAGGTTAGTAGGGGTGAGTGGGGGAAACCACTGGGGATGGTTAGTAGGGGTGAGTGGGGAAACCACTGGGGGAGGTTAGTAGGGGTGAGTGGGGAAACCACTGGGGGAGGTTAGTAGGGGTGAGTGGGGAAACCACTGGGGAAGCTGTGTATACAGTAGGGTGAGTGGGGGAAACCACTGGGGAAGGTTAGTAGGGGTGAGTGGGGGAAACCACTGGGGATGGTTAGTAATCAGTGGGGACCACTGGGGGAGGCTGGGGTGAGTGGGGGAAACATAATAACTACTGGGGGAGGTTAGTAGGGGTGAGTGGGGGGACCACTGGGGAAGGTTAGTAGGGGTGAGTGGGGGGACCACTGGGGATTGTTAGTAGGGGTGAGTGGGGGAAACCACTGGGGGTGGTTAGTAGGGGTGAGTGGGGGGACCACTGGGGGAGGTTAGTAGGGGTGAGTGGGACCACTGGGGAAGGTTAGTAGGGGTGAGTGGGGGACCACTGGGGAAGGTTAGTAGGGGTGAGTGGGGGGACCACTGGGGAGGTTAGTAGGGGTGAGTGGGGGGACCACTAGGTTAGTAGGGGTGAGTGGGGGGACCACTGGGGATGGTTAGTAGGGGTGAGTGGGGGACCACTGGGGAAGGTTAGTAGGGGTGAGTGGGGGGACCACTGGGGAAGGTTAGTAGGGTTGAGTGGGGAAACCACTGGGGATGGTTTAGGGGTGAGTGGGGGGACCACTGGGGGAGGTTAGTAGGGGTGAGTGGGGGAAACCACTGGGGAGGTTAGTAGGGGTGAGTGGGGGGACCACTGGGGGAGGTTAGTAGGGGTGAGTGGGGGAAACCACTGGGGAGGTTAGTAGGGGTGAGTGGGGGGACCAATCAGGCTAGGGGTGAGTGGGGGGACCACTGGGGATTGTTAGTAGGGGTGAGTGGGGGAAACCACTGGGGGTGGTTAGTAGGGGTGAGTGGGGGACCACTGGGGGAGGTTAGTAGGGGTGAGTGGGGGGACCACTGGGGAAGGTTAGTAGGGGTGAGTGGGGGGACCACTGGGGAAGGTTAGTAGGGGTGAGTGGGGGGACCACTGGGGATTGTTAGTAGGGGTGAGTGGGGGAAACCACTGGGGGTGGTTAGTAGGGGTGAGTGGGGGGACCACTGGGGAGGTTAGTAGGGGTGAGTGGGGGGACCACTGGGGAAGGTTAGTAGGGGTGAGTGGGGGGACCACTGGGGAAGGTTAGTAGGGGTGAGTGGGGGGACCACTGGGGAGGTTAGTAACAAGGGTTACACTGCCCCCCTGTCTGTGAGTGGGGGGACCACTGGGGAAGGTTAGTAGGGGTGAGTGGGGGGACCACTGGGGAAGGTTAGTAGGGTTGAGTGGGGGAAACCACTGGGGATGGTTAGTAGGGGTGAGTGGGGGGACCACTGGGGAAGGTTAGTAGGGGTGAGTGGGGGGACCACTGGGGAAGGTTAGTAGGGGTGAGTGGGGGGACCACTGGGGGAGGTTAGTAGGGGTGAGTGGGGGAAACCACTGGGGATGGTTAGTAGGGTTGAGTGGGGGAAAGCACTGGGGATGGTTAGTAGGGGTGAGTGGGGGAAACCACTGGGGATGGTTAGTAGGGTTGAGTGGGGAAACCACTGGGGATGGTTAGTAGGGGTGAGTGGGGGGACCACTGGGGAAGGTTAGTAGGGGTGAGTGGGGGGACCACTGGGGAAGGTTAGTAGGGGTGAGTGGGGGGACCACTGGGGAAGGTTAGTAGGGGTGAGTGGGGGGACCACTGGGGAGGTTAGTAGGGGTGAGTGGGGAAACCACTGGGGATGGTTAGTAGGGTTGAGTGGGGGAAAGCACTGGGGATGGTTAGTAGGGGTGAGTGGGGGGACCACTGGGAAAGGTTAGTAGGGGTGAGTGGGGGGACCACTGGGGAAGGTTAGTAGGGGTGAGTGGGGGGACCACTGGGGAAGGTTAGTAGGGGTGAGTGGGGGGACCACTGGGGGAGGTTAGTAGGGGTGAGTGGGGGAAACCACTGGGGAAGGTTAGTAGGGGTGAGTGGGGAAACCACTGGGGAAGGTTAGTAGGGGTGAGTGGGGGAAACCACTGGGGATGGTTAGTAGGGGTGAGTGGGGGAAACCACTGGGGGAGGTTAGTAGGGGTGAGTGGGGAAACCACTGGGGGAGGTTAGTAGGGGTGAGTGGGGGAAACCACTGGGGAAGCTGTGTATACAGTAGGGGTGAGTGGGGGAAACCACTGGGGAAGGTTAGTAGGGGTGAGTGGGGAAACCACTGGGGGAGGTTAGTAGGGGTGAGTGGGGAAACCACTGGGGGAGGTTAGTAGGGGTGAGTGGGGGAAACCACTGGGGAGGTTAGTAGGGGTGAGTGGGGGAAACCACTGGGGGAGGTTAGTAGGGGTGAGTGGGGAAACCACTGGGGAGGTTAGTAGGGGTGAGTGGGGAAACCACTGGGGAAGCTGTGTATACAGTAGGGGTGAGTGGGGGAAACCACTGGGGAAGGTTAGTAGGGGTGAGTGGGGAAACCACTGGGGGAGGTTAGTAGGGGTGAGTGGGGAAACCACTGGGGAGGTTAGTAGGGGTGAGGGGAAACCACTGGGGAGGTTAGTAGGGGTGAGTGGGGAAACCACTGGGGAGGTTAGTAGGGGTGAGTGGGGAAACCACTGGGGAAGCTGTGTATACAGTAGGGGTGAGTGGGGGAAACCACTGGGGAAGGTTAGTAGGGGTGAGTGGGGGAAACCACTGGGGGAGGTTAGTAGGGGTGAGTGGGGAAACCACTGGGGAGGTTAGTAGGGGTGAGTGGGGAAACCACTGGGGGAGGTTAGTAGGGGTGAGTGGGGGAAACCACTGGGGGAGGTTAGTAGGGGTGAGTGGGGAAACCACTGGGGAGGTTAGTAGGGGTGAGTGGGGAAACCACTGGGGGAGGTTAGTAGGGGTGAGTGGGGAAACCACTGGGGAAGGTTAGTAGGGGTGAGTGGGGAAACCACTGGGGAGGTTAGTAGGGGTGAGTGGGGAAACCACTGGGGAGGTTAGTAGGGGTGAGTGGGGAAACCACTGGGGAAGGTTAGTAGGGGTGAGTGGGGGAAACCACTGGGGGAGGTTAGTAGGGGTGAGTGGGGGAAACCACTGGGGAAGCTGTGTATACAGTAGGGGTGAGTGGGGGAAACCACTGGGGAAGGTTAGTAGGGGTGAGTGGGGGAAACCACTGGGGAAGCTGTGTATACAGTAGGGGTGAGTGGGGCAAACCACTGGGGAAGGTTAGTAGGGGAAACCACTGGGGGAGGTTAGTAGGGGTGAGTGGGGGAAACCACTGGGGATGGTTAGTAGGGGTGAGTGGGGGAAACCACTGGGGAAGCTGTGTATACAGTAGGGGTGAGTGGGGGAAACCACTGGGGAAGGTTAGTAGGGGTGAGTGGGGAAACCACTGGGGAAGGTTAGTAGGGGTGAGTGGGGGAAACCACTGGGGAAGCTGTGTATACAGTAGGGGTGAGTGGGGCAAACCACTGGGGAAGGTTAGTAGGGGTGAGTGGGGGGACCACTGGGGAAGGTTAGTAGGGGTGAGTGGGGCAAACCACTGGGGAAGGTTAGTAGGGGTGAGTGGGGGAAACCACTGGGGAAGCTGTGTATACAGTAGGGGTGAGTGGGGGAAACCACTGGGGAAGGTTAGTAGGGGTGAGTGGGGGAAACCACTGGGGAAGGTTAGTAGGGGTGAGTGGGGGAAACATTTACATTACATTACATTTACATTTAAGTCATTTAGCAGACGCTCTTATCCAGAGCGACTTACAAATTGGTGCATTCACCTTATGACATCCAGTGGAACAGCCACTTTACAATAGTGCAACTAAATCTTTTAAGGGGGGGGGTGAGAAGGATTACTTTATCCTATCCTAGGTATTCCTTAAAGATGTGGGGTTTCAGGTGTCTCCGGAAGGTGGTGATTGACTGGGGAAGGTTAGTAGGGGTGAGTGGGGGAAACCACTGGGGAAGGTTAGTATGGGTGAGTGGGGGAAACCACTGGGGAAGGTTAGTAGGGGTGAGTGGGGAAACCACTGGGGAAGGTTAGTAGGGGTGAGTGGGGGAAACCACTGGGGATGGTTAGTAGGGGTGAGTGGGGAAACCACTGGGGATGGTTAGTAGGGGTGAGTGGGGAAACCACTGGGGAAGGTTAGTAGGGGTGAGTGGGGAAACCACTGGGGAAGGTTAGTAGGGGTGAGTGGGGGAAACCACTGGGGGCTGTGTATACAGTAGGGGGGGAAACCACTGGGGAAGGTTAGTAGGGGTGAGTGGGGGAAACCACTGGGGATGGTTCGTAGGGGTGAGTGGGGGAAACCACTGGGGAAGGTTCGTAGGGGTGAGTGGGGGAAACCACTGGGGAAGGTTAGTAGGGGTGAGTGGGGGAAACCACCTGGGAAGGTTAGTAGGGGTGAGTGGGGGAAACCACTGGGGAAGGTTAGTATGGGTGAGTGGGGGAAACCACTGGGGAAGGTTAGTAGGGGTGAGTGGGGGAAACCACTGGGGAAGGTTAGTAGGGGAAACCACTGGGGATGGTTAGTAGGGGTGAGTGGGGGAAACCACTGGGGAAGGTTAGTAGGGGTGAGTGGGGGAAACCACTGGGGGAGGTTAGTAGGGGTGAGTGGGGGAAACCACTGGGGGAGGTTAGTAGGGGTGAGTGCAGCATTGAAGATCCCCAAGAACACAGTGGGTAGCCTAGTGGTTAGAGCGTTGGACGAGTAACCGAAAGGTTGCAAGTTCAAATCCCCGAGCTGACAAGGTACAAATCTGTCATTCTGCCCCTGAACAGGCAGTTAATTAACCCACTGTTCCTAGGCCGTCATTTCAAATAAGAATTTGTTCTTAACTGATTAGCCTAGTTGAATAAAGGTAAAATAAATTTTAAAAAACAATCTTAAATGGAAGAAGTTTCGATCCATCAAGACTCTTCCTAGAGCTGGTCGCCCGGCCAAACTGAGCAATCGGGGAGATGGGCCTTGGTCAGGGAGGTGACCAAGAACCCGACGGTCACTCTGACAGAGCTCCAGAGTTCCTCTGTGACATGTTGTTGTTCTCTGTCTCTCTATCTCATATATATGTGTGATTGGAGAGAAGCCTTCCCCTGATACGTTGTTGTGGTGTGTCAGGACCTCTCTCTCTCTCTCTCTCTCTCTCTCTCTCTCTCTCTCTCTCTCTCTCTCTCTCTCTCTCTCTGGCCAGGACCATTCAGTTGAGCTCAACGCTGATTATATATTAATGTTTTTATCAAGGGAGGCCAAATGCTCGCTGGCTTCACTTGCCTTCAATGCTACGGGCAGCAACAATGTCATACTCTTTATGACCAGACCGAATCTGATAGATGGGGACACAGACAGAGACAGGATCTGTTTCAGCTCGGATGCTTCATCCGGTGGGATACATTGTGAATTGAAGGACGATTATGAAAACTTAGAGAGATGAAAGAGAAATATTTTTATTTTTTTAATTCATGGTCAATTTTCTGGGGAAGTCTGGCTTCCAATGGCTTCCATGAATACGCACCACTGTGAGTGTAAATGTGTGTGTGTGTGTGCGTGCGTGCGTGTGTGTGTGTGTGTGTGTGTGTCTGTGTCTGTGTCTGTGTGGTGTGTGTGGTGTGTGTGTGTGTGTGTGTGTGTGTGTGTGTGGTGTGTGTGTGTGTGTGGTGTGTGCGTGTGCGTGTGCGTGTGTGTGTGTGTGTGTGTGTGTGTGTGTGTGTGTGTGTGTGTGTGTGTGTGTGTGTGTGTGTGTGTGTGTGTGTGTGTGTGTGGTGTGCGTGTGCGTGTGCGTGTGCGTGTGTGCGTGTGTGTGTGTGTGTGTGTGTCCTTACGTTCCATTCGAAGCCAGCGACAGCGATGCCTCCGGCAGCTCCTGTTCCAGCCAGACCGATGAACAGACCAGAGCCCTCGCTACTGGCAAACAGAGAGGCTCCGATCTACACACAGATACACACAGACACAAACAACACACAGACACCACACACAGATACACACAAACCACACACAGATACACACAAACCCCGCACACAGATACACACAGACACCACACACAGATACACACAAACCCCGCACACAGATACACACAGACACACACACACACCACACACAGATACACACAGACACACACACACCGCACACAGATACACACACATACACCACACACAGACACACACAGATACACAGACAAACACCACACACAGATACACACACAAACACCACACACAGATACACACAGATACACACACAAACACCACACACAGACACACACAGACACCACACACAGACACACACACAGACACACACAGACACACACACAGACACACACACACCGACACACACCACACACAGACACACACACACAGACACACACACACACCACACACAGACACACACACACCACACACACACACACACACCACACACAGATACACACAGACACCACACACAGACACACACACCACACACAGATACACACAGACACACACACAGCTGGTAAACAGAGCGGCTCCGATCTTCCACAAGAGGAGCAGGAAATGGAGGACGGTTTGAGATGAACAGCAGATGCAACAGACTGATGTGACTCACCGGCCACCAGGCCATGTCTCTCCCAGCCAGGAAGTATCCACTCAGAGTGTTCCTGCTGACCCTGCACGACGACTGAAAAACAACCAGAGATCCATAGTTACACAGAGTTACATAGTTACACAGAGTTACATAGTTACACAGAGTTCCATAGTTACACAGAGTTCCATAGTTACACAGAGTTACATAGTTACACAGAGTTACATAGTTACACAGAGTTACATAGTTACACAGAGTTCCATAGTTACACAGAGTTACATAGTTACACAGAGTTACATAGTTACACAGAGTTACATAGTTACACAGAGTTACATAGTTACACAGAGTTACACACACACCAGACAGAGTTCCATAGTTACACAGAGTTCCATAGTTACACAGAGTTACATAGTTACACAGAGTTACATAGTTACACAGAGTTCCATAGTTACACAGAGTTCCATAGTTACACAGAGTTACACACACACCAGACAGAGTTCCATAGTTACACAGAGTTCCATAGTTACACAGAGTTACATAGTTACACAGAGTTACATAGTTACACAGAGTTCCATAGTTACACAGAGTTCCATAGTTACACAGAGTTACATAGTTACACAGAGTTACACACACACCAGACAGAGTTCCATAGTTACACAGTTACACACACACAGACAGTTAGTTACACACATCAGACAGAGTTCCATAGTTACACAGTTACACACACCAGACAGAGTTCCATAGTTACACAGTTACACACACCAGACAGAGTTCCATAGTTACACACATCAGACAGAGTTCCATAGTTACACAGTTACACACACCAGACAGAGTTCCATAGTTACACAGTTACACACACCAGACAGAGTTCCATAGTTACACAGAGTTACACACACACCAGACAGAGTTCCATAGTTACACAGTTACACACACACCAGACAGAGTTCCATAGTTACACACATCAGACAGAGTTCCATAGTTACACAGTTACACACACCAGACAGAGTTCCATAGTTACACAGTTACACACACCAGACAGAGTTCCATAGTTACACACACCAGACAGAGTTCCATAGTTACACAGAGTAACACACACCAGACAGAGTTCCATAGTTACACACACCAGACAGAGTTCCATAGTTACACACACACCAGACAGAGTTCCATAGTTACACACACACCAGACAGAGTTCCATAGTAACACACACCAGACAGAGATCCATAGTTACACACATCAGACAGAGTTCCATAGTTACACACATCAGACAGAGTTCCATAGTTACACAGTTACACACACCAGACAGAGATCCATAGTTACACACACCAGACAGCGTTCCATAGTTACAGAGTTACACACACAAACCAGACAGAGTTCCATAGTAACACACATCAGACAGAGTTCCATAGTTACACACACCAGACAGAGATCCATAGTTACACACACCAGACAGAGATCCATAGTTACACACACCAGACAGAGTTCCATAGTTACAGAGTTACACACACCAGACAGAGTTCCATAGTTACACAGAGTTACACAAACCAGACAGAGTTCCATAGTTACAGAGTTACACACACATCAGACAGAGTTCCATAGTTACACACATCAGACAGAGTTCCATAGTTACACACACCAGACAGAGTTCCATAGTTACACAGAGTTACACACACCAGACAGAGTTCCATAGTTACACAGAGTAACACACACCAGACAGAGTTCCATAGTTACACACATCAGACAGAGTTCCATAGTTACACAGAGTAACACACACCAGACAGAGTTCCATAGTTACACACACCAGACAGAGTTCCATAGTTACACACACCAGACAGAGTTCCATAGTTACACAGAGTAACACACACCAGACAGAGTTCCATAGTTACACACACCAGACAGAGTTCCATAGTTACACACACCAGACAGAGTTCCATAGTTACACACACACCAGACAGAGTTCCATAGTTACACACACACCAGACAGAGTTCCATAGTAACACACACCAGACAGAGTTCCATAGTTACACAGAGTAACACACACCAGACAGAGTTCCATAGTTACACACACCAGACAGAGTTCCATAGTTACACACACACCAGACAGAGTTCCATAGTAACACACACCAGACAGAGTTCCATAGTTACACACATCAGACAGAGTTCCATAGTTACACACACACCAGACAGAGTTCCATAGTAACACACACCAGACAGAGTTCCATAGTTACACACATCAGACAGAGTTCCATAGTTACACACACACCAGACAGAGTTCCATAGTTACACACACACCAGACAGAGTTCCATAGTAACACACACCAGACAGAGTTCCATAGTAACACACACCAGACAGAGATCCAGGCAGGCAGGCAGGCAGGCAGGCAGGCAGGCAGGCAGGCAGGCAGGCAGAGGCAGGCAGGCAGGCAGGCAGGCAGGCAGGCAGGCAGGCAGGGCAGGCAGGCAGGCAGGCAGGCAGGCAGACAGCAGGCATCAGGCAGCAGGCAGGCAGGCAGGCAGGCAGGGCAGGCAGGCAGGCAGGCAGGCAGGCAGGCAGGCAGGCAGGCAGGCAGGCAGGCAGGCAGGCAGGCAGGCAGGGCAGACAGCAGACAGCAGGACAGGACAGACAGACAGACAGCAGACAGACAGGACAGACAGACAGACAGACAGACAGACAGACAGACAGACAGACAGACAGACAGACAGACAGACAGACAGACAGACAGACAGACAGACAGACAGACAGACAGACAGACAGACAGACAGACAGACAGACAGACAGACAGACAGACAGACAGACAGACAGACAGACAGACAGACAGACAGTATTAGGTAAGTCTCACCCAGATGCCGACGGCTACGTTGAGCAGGAAGTAAGCAGCGATGATGATGATGTCAGAGATACTGAAGGACTGGGACAGAGCAAAGAACTGGGTGGTGGAGTTGGACGCCATTACTGACCGATCACACTAACACACACACCTAACCCTAACAATAACACACACACACACACACACCTAACCCCAGACCTGACCACTGATTCACTAACCCCAGACTTGACCACTGATTCACTAACCCCAGACCTGACCACTGATTCACTAACCCCAGACCTGACCAATGCTGCAGACACTATGGAGAACGAGTAGGAGAGAGAGAGAACAGGGGCAGGAGATCGGGGGACATTGTGTCAATTGATGATTAAACACCTCTGCTAATGTGTGTTTAGAGAATCACGCTGACACACACACTACCTGCTGGCTGGGAGGTAATGGAGTGTGTTGTAGGTCACACATGAAGCTCGTGTGAGCAGAGTGGACTCAGGTCAGACACCACCAGAGTGGACCAGGTCAGACACCACCAGAGTGGACCAGGTCAGACACCACCAACAGTCAGCAGAGTGGACCCAGGTCAGACACCACCAGAGTGGACCCAGGTCAGACACCACCAGAGTTGACCCAGGTCAGACACCACCAACAGTCAGCAGAGTGGACTCAGGTCAGACACCACCAGAGTGGACCAGGTCAGACACCACCAGAGTGGACCAGGTCAGACACCACCAACAGTCAGCAGAGTGGACCAGGTCAGACACCACCAACAGTCAGCAGAGTGGACCCAGGTCAGACACACCAACAGTCAGCAGAGTGGACCCAGGTCAGACACCACCAGAGTGGACCCAGGTCAGACACCACCAACAGTCAGCAGAGTGTACTCAGGTCAGACACCAACAGTCAGCAGAGTGGACCCAGGTCAGACACCACCAACAGTCAGAGTGGACCCAGGTCAGACACCACCAACAGTCAGCAGAGTGGACCCAGGTCAGACACCAACAGTCAGCAGAGTGGACCCAGGTCAGACACCACAGGTCAGACACCACCAGAGTGGACCCAGGTCAGACACCACCAGAGTGGACCCAGGTCAGACACCACCAACAGTCAGCAGAGTGGACCCAGGTCAGACACCACCAACGGTCAGCAAAGTGGACTCAGGTCAGACACCACCAGAGTGGACCCAGGTCAGACACCACCAACGGTCAGCAGAGTGGACTCAGGTCAGACACCACCACAGTCAGAGTGGACCCAGGTCAGACACCACCAACAGTCAGCAGAGTGGACCCAGGTCAGACACCACCAGAGTGGACCCAGGTCAGACACCACCAGAGTGGACCCAGGTCAGACACCACCAACAGTCAGCAGAGTGGACCCAGGTCAGACACCACCAGAGTGGACCCAGGTCAGACACCACCAGAGTGGACCCAGGTCAGACACCACCAGAGTGGACCCAGGTCAGACACCACCAACGGTCAGCAGAGTGGACTCAGGTCAGACACCACCAACAGTCCAGAGTGGACCCAGGTCAGACACCACCAACAGTCAGCAGTGGACCCAGTCAGACACCACCAGAGTGGACCCAGGTCAGACACCACCAACAGTCAGCAGAGTGGACCCAGGTCAGACACCACCAGTGGACAGTCAGCAGAGTGGACCCAGGTCAGACACCACCAGAGTGGACCCAGGTCAGACACCACCAACAGTCAGCAGAGTGGACCCAGGTCAGACACCACCAGAGTGGACCCAGGTCAGATACACCAACAGTCCAGAGTGGACCCAGGTCAGACACCACCAGAGTGGACCCAGGTCAGACACCACCAACAGTCAGCAGAGTGGACCCAGGTCAGACACCACCAACAGTCAGCAGAGTGGACCCAGGTCAGACACCACCAGAGTGGACCCAGGTCAGACACCACCAGAGTGGACCCAGGTCAGACACCACCAGAGTGGACCCAGGTCAGACACCACCAGAGTGGACCCAGGTCAGACACCACCAGAGTGGACCCAGGTCAGACACCACCAGAGTGGACCCAGGTCAGACACCACCAGAGTGGACCCAGGTCAGACACCACCAGTCAGCAGAGTGGACCCAGGTCAGACACCATCAGAGTGGACCCAGGTCAGACACCACCAGAGTGGACCCAGGTCAGACACCACCAGAGTGGACCCAGGTCAGACACCACCAGAGTGGACCCAGGTCAGACACCATCAGAGTGGACCCAGGTCAGACACCACCAGAGTGGACCCAGGTCAGACACCACCAGAGTGGACCCAGGTCAGACACCAGTCAGCAGAGTGGACCCAGGTCAGACACCACCAACGGTCAGCAGAGTGGACCCAGGTCAGACACCACCAACAGTCAGCAGAGTGGACTCAGGTCAGACACCACCAACGATCAGCAGAGTGGACCCAGGTCAGACACCACCAACAGTCAGCAGAGTGGACCCAAGTCAGACACCACCAACAGTCAGCAGAGTGGACCCAAGTCAGACACCACCAGAGTGGACCCAGGTCAGACACCACCAACAGTCAGCAGAGTGGACCCAGGTCAGACACCACCAGAGTGGACCTAGGTCAGACACCACCAGAGTGGACCCAGGTCAGACACCACCAGAGTGGACCCAGGTCAGACACCACCAGAGTGGACCCAGGTCAGACACCATCAGAGTGGACCCAGGTCAGACACCATCAGAGTGGACCCAGGTCAGACACCACCAGAGTGGACCCAGGTCAGACACCACCAATAGTCAGCAGAGTGGACCCAGGTCAGACACCACCAACGGTCAGCAGAGTGGACTCAGGTCAGACACCACCAGAGTGGACCCAGGTCAGACACCACCAGAGTGGACCCAGGTCAGACACCACCAACAGTCAGCAGAGTGGACTCAGGTCAGACACCACCAACGGTCAGCAGAGTGGACCCAGGTCAGACACCACCAACAGTCAGCAGAGTGGACCCAGGTCAGACACCACCAGAGTGGACCCAGGTCAGACACCACCAACAGTCAGCAGAGTGGACTCAGGTCAGACACCACCAACGGTCAGCAGAGTGGACCCAGGTCAGACACCACCAACAGTCAGCAGAGTGGACCCAGGTCAGACACCACCAGAGTGGACCCAGGTCAGACACCACCAACAGTCAGCAGAGTGGACCCAGGTCAGACACCACCAGAGTGGACCCAGGTCAGACACCACCAACAGTCAGCAGAGTGGACCCAGGTCAGACACCACCAGAGTGGACCCAGGTCAGACACCACCAACAGTCAGCAGAGTGGACCCAGGTCAGACACCACCAGAGTGGACCCAAGTCAGACACCACCAGAGTGGACCCAGGTCAGACCACCAACAGTCCAGAGTGGACCCAGGTCAGACACCACCAACAGTCAGCAGAGTGGACCCAGGTCAGACACCACCAGAGTGGACCCAGGTCAGACACCACCAGAGTGGACCCAGGTCAGACACCACCAACAGTCACCAGAGTGGACCCAGGTCAGACACCACCAGAGTGGACAGTCAGCAGAGTGGACTCAGGTCAGACACCACCACCACCAACAGTCACTAAGCTACCTGCTGGTTACTAGCCCAACGCTCTAACCACTAGGCTACCTGCTGGTTACTAGTCCAGAGCTCTAACCACTAGGACCCAGGTCAGACACCACCAGAGTGGACTCAGGTCAGACACCACCAGAGTGGACCCAGGTCAGACACCACCAACAGTCAGCAGAGTGGACTCAGATCAGACACCACCAACACCATTACTGGTCCAACACTCTAACCACTAAGCTACCTGCTGGTTACTAGCCACAACGCTCTAACCACTAGGCTACCTGCTGGTTACTAGTCCAACGCTCTAACCACTAGGATACCTGCTGGTTACTGGTCCAACGCTCTAACCACTAGGATACCCTGCTGGTTACTAGTCCAACGCTACCTGCTAACCAACTAGACTACCTGCTGGTTACTAGTCCAACGCTAGGCTAACCACTAGACTACCTGCTGGTTACTGGTCCAACGCTCTAACCACTAGACTACCTGCTGGTTACTGGTCCAACGCTCTAACCACTAGACTACCTGCTGGTTACTAGTCCAACGCTCTAACCACTAGACTACCTGCTGGTTACTGGCCCAATGCTCTAACCACTAGGCTACCTGCCTCTAACCACTAGGATACCTGCTGGTTACTAGTCCAACGCTCTAACCACTAGGCTACCTGCTGGTTACTGGTCCAACACTCTAACCACTAGGCTACCTGCTGGTTACTGGCCCAACACTCAAACCACTAGGCTACCTGCTGGTTACTGGCTGGTTACTGGCAACCAACACTCAAACCACTAGGCTACCTGCTGGTTACTGGCCCAACACTCAAACCACTAGACTACCTGCTGGTTACTAGTCCAACACTATAACCACTAGGCTACCTGCTGGTTACTAGTCCAACGCTCTAACCACTAGGCTACCTGCTGGTTACTGGTCCAACACTCTAACCACTAGACTACCTGCTGGTTACTGGTCCAACACTCTAACCACTAGGCTACCTGCTGGTTACTGGTACCCAACACTCTAACCACTAGGCTACATGCTGGTTACTAGTCCAACGCTCTAACCACTAGGCTACCTGCTGGTTACTGGTCCAATGCTCTAACCACTAGGCTACCTGCTGGTTACTGTTCAAACCCTCTAACCACTAGGATACCTGCTGGTTACTGGTCCAACGCTCTAACCACTAGGCTACCTGCTGGTTACTGGTCCAACACTCTAACCACTAGGATACCTGCTGGTTACTAGTCCAACGCTCTAACCACTAGACTACCTGCTGGTTACTGGCCCAAGTCCAACGCTCTAACCACTAGACTACCTGCTGGTTACTAGTCCAACGCTCTAACCACTAGGCTACCTGCTGGTTACTGGTCCAACACTCTAACCACTAGGCTACCTGCTGGTTACTGGCCCAACGCTCAAACCACTAGACTACCTGCTGGTTACTAGTCCAACACTCTAACCACTAGGCTACCTGCTGGTTACTAGTCCAACGCTCTAACCACTAGACTACCTGCTGGTTACTAGTCCAACACTCTAACCACTAGGCTACCTGCTGGTTACTAGTCCAACGCTCTAACCACTAGGCTACCTGCTGGTTACTGGTCCAACACTCTAACCACTAGACTACCTGCTGGTTACTAGTCCAACGCTGGTTCTAACCACTAGACTACCTGCTGGTTACTAGTCCAACGCTCTAACCACTAGACTACCTGCTGGTTACTAGTCCAACGCTCTAACCACTAGACTACCTGCTGGTTACTAGTCCAACGCTCTAACCACTAGACTACCTGCTGGTTACTGGTCCAACACTCTAACCACTAGGCTACATGCTGGTTACTAGTCCAACGCTCTAACCACTAGGCTACCTGCTGGTTACTGGTCCAACGCTCTAACCACTAGGCTACCTGCTGGTTACTGGTCCAACGCTCTAACCACTAGGATACCTGCTGGTTACTAGTCCAACGCTCTAACCACTAGACTACCTGCTGGTTACTAGTCCAACGCGCTAACCACTAGACTACCTGCTGGTTACTGGTCCAACGCTCTAACCACTAGACTACCTGCTGGTTACTGGTCCAACGCTCTAACCACTAGACTACCTGCTGGTTACTAGTCCAACGCTCTAACCACTAGACTACCTGCTGGTTACTGGCCCAATGCTCTAACCACTAGGCTACCTGCCTCTAACCACTAGGATACCTGCTGGTTACTAGTCCAACGCTCTAACCACTAGGCTACCTGCTGGTTACTGGTCCAACACTCTAACCACTAGGCTACCTGCTGGTTACTGGCCCAACACTCAAACCACTAGGCTACCTGCTGGTTACTGGCCCAACACTCAAACCACTAGGCTACCTGCTGGTTACTGGCCCAACACTCAAACCACTAGACTACCTGCTGGTTACTAGTCCAACACTATAACCACTAGGCTACCTGCTGGTTACTAGTCCAACGCTCTAACCACTAGGCTACCTGCTGGTTACTGGTCCAACACTCTAACCACTAGGCTACCTGCTGGTTACTAGTCCAACACTCTAACCACTAGGCTACCTGCTGGTTACTGGTCCAACACTCTAACCACTAGGCTACATGCTGGTTACTAGTCCAACGCTCTAACCACTAGGCTACCTGCTGGTTACTGGTCCAATGCTCTAACCACTAGGCTACCTGCTGGTTACTGTTCAAAACCCTCTAACCACTAGGATACCTGCTGGTTACTGGTCCAACGCTCTAACCACTAGGATACCTGCTGGTTACTGGTCCAACACTCTAACCACTAGGATACCTGCTGGTTACTAGTCCAACGCTCTAACCACTAGACTACCTGCTGGTTACTAGTCCAACGCTCTAACCACTAGACTACCTGCTGGTTACTAGTCCAACGCTCTAACCACTAGACTACCTGCTGGTTACTAGTCCAACGCTCTAACCACTAGACTACCTGCTGGTTACTAGTCCAACGCTCTAACCACTAGACTACCTGCTGGTTACTAGTCCAACGCTCTAACCACTAGACTACCTGCTGGTTACTAGTCCAACGCTCTAACCACTAGACTACCTGCTGGTTACTAGTCCAACGCTCTAACCACTAGACTACCTGCTGGTTACTAGTCCAACGCTCTAACCACTAACTACCTGCTGGTTAGACTAACCACTAGACTACCTGGTTACTAGTCCAACGCTCTAACCACTAGACTACCTGCTGGTTACTAGTCCAACACTCAAACCACTAGGCTACCTGCTGGTTACTGGTCCAACACTCTAACCACTAGGCTACCTGCTGGTTACTAGTCCAACACTCTAACCACTAGGCTACCTGCTGGTTACTGGTCCAACGCTCTAACCACTAGGCTACCTGCTGGTTACTAGTCCAACGCTCTAACCACTAGGATACCTGCTGGTTACTACGCTCTAACCCTGTGGGTTACTAGTCCTACGCTCTAACCCTGTGGGCTACTGGCCCTACGCTCTAACCCTGTGGGTTACTGGGCTCTAACCCTGTGGGTTACTGGTCCTACGCTCTAACCCTGTGGGTTACTGGTCCTACGCTCTAACCCTGTGGGTTACTGGTCCTACGCTCTAACCCTGTGGGTTACTGGTCCTACGCTCTAACCCTGTGGGTTACTGGTCCTACGCTCTAACCCTGCGGGTTACTGGTCCCGCTCTAACCCTGGGTTACTGGTCCTACGCTCTAACCTGCGGGTTACTGGTCCCCGCTCTAACCCTGCGGGTTACTGGTCCTACGCTCTAACCCTGCGGGTTACTGGTCCTACGCTCTAACCCTGCGGGTTACTGGTCCTACGCTCTAACCCTGCGGGTTACTGGTCCTACGCTCTAACCCTGCGGGTTACTGGGTCTAACCCTGCGGGTCCTACGCTCTAACCCTGCGGGTTACTGGTCCTACGCTCTAACCCTGCGGGTTACTGGTCCTACGCTCTAACCCTGCGGGTTACTGGTCCTACGCTCTAACCCTGCGGGTTACTGGTCTTACGCTCTAACCCTGTGGGTTACTGGCCCTACGCTCTAACCCTGCTGGTTACTGGTCCTATGCTCTAACCCTGCTGGTTACTGGCCCTATGCTCTAACCCGCTCTAACCCTGTGGGTTACTGGGCTCTAACCCTGTGGGTTACGCTCTAACCCTGTGGGTTACTGGTCCTTCTGGTGTGTTTGTGTGTCTAGGTAACATCCGTTGGTCAGTGTGTTTTAGAGAAACAGATGGCTCTGACGTCACACACACACACTGCCATCACCATCAATCACACACACACACACACACACACCACACACACAGACACACCACACACACACACTGCCATCACCATCAATTACACACACACACACTCACTCACACACACACACCATAAACACACACACACACACACACACACACCGTAAACACACACACACAGACACACACACACACACAGACACACACACACATCATAGACACACACACACATCATACACACACACACACACACACACACACACACACACACACACACACACACACACACACACACACACACACACACACACACACACACACACACACACACACACACACACACACACACACACACACCAGGCAGGAGAAGTGAACATGCTCAACATCAATCATCCAGCTGAATAAATACATCAACTGGAATACAGAACAGACCAGAGGAGGCTGGTGGGGGAGGCTGGAACACAGTACAGACCAGAGGAGGCTGGAATACAGAACAGACCAGAGGAGGCTGGTGGGGGAGGCTGGAACACAGTACAGACCAGAGGAGGCTGGAATACAGTACAGACCAGAGGAGGCTGGTGGGGGAGGCTGGAACACAGTACAGACCAGAGGAGGCTGGTGGGGGAGGCTGGAATACAGTACAGACCAGAGGAGGCTGGTGGGGGAGGCTGGAATACAATACAGACCAGAGGAGGCTGGTGGGGGAGGCGGGAATACAGAACAGACCAGAGGAGGCTGGTGGGGGAGGCTGGAATACAGAACAGACCAGAGGAGGCTGGTGGGGGAGGCTGGAATACAGTACAGACCAGAGGAGGCTGGAATACAGAACAGACCAGAGGAGGCTGGTGGGGGAGGCTGGAACACAGAACAGACCAGAGGAGGCTGGTGGTAGGAGGCTGGAATACAGAACAGACCAGAGGAGGCTGGTGGGGGGGAGGCTGGAATACAGAACAGACCAGAGGAGGCTGGTGGGGGAGGCTGGAATACAGTACAGACCAGAGGAGGCTGGAATACAGAACAGACCAGAGGAGGCTGGTGTGGAGAATACAGAACAGACCAGAGGAGGCTGGTGTGGAGAGGCTGGAGTACAGAACAGACCAGAGGAGGCTGGTGTGGAGAGGCTGGAGTACAGAACAGACCAGAGGAGGCTGGTGGGGGAGGCTGGAATACAGTACAGACCAGAGGAGGCTGGAATACAGAACAGACCAGAGGAGGCTGGTGTGGAGAGGCTGGAGTACAGAACAGACCAGAGGAGGCTGGTGTGGGGAGGCTGGAGTACAGAACAGACCAGAGGAGGCTGGTGTGGAGGAGGCTGGAGTACAGAACAGACCAGAGGAGGCTGGTGGAACACAGTACAGACCAGAGGAGGCTGGTGGGGGAGGCTGGAATACAGAACAGACCAGAGGAGGCTGGTGGGGAGGCTGGAATACAGTACAGACCAGAGGAGGCTGGTTGGAGGAGGCTGGAATACAGAACAGACCAGAGGAGGCTGGTTGGAGGAGGCTGGAACACAGAACAGACCAGAGGAGGCTGGTGGGGAGGGGAGGCTGGTGGGGGAGGCTGGAATACAGAGGCAGACCAGAGGAGGCTGGTTGGAGGAGGCTGGAATACAGAACAGACCAGAGGAGGCTGGTGGGGGAGGCTGGAATACAGAACAGACCAGAGGAGGCTGGAACACAGCCTAGGACAGGTCTGACAACAGGGTAGGGCAGGTCTGACAACAGGGTAGGACAGGTCTGATAACAGGGTAGGACAGGTCTGATAACAGGGTAGGACAGGTCTAATAACATCATTTCACTGTGAGGTCTACTACACCTGTTGTATTCAGCATTTCACTGTGAGGTCTACTACACCTGTTGTATTCAACATTTCACTGTAGGTCTTACACCTGTTGTATTCAGCATTTCACTGTGAGGTCTACTACACCTGTTGTATTCAGCATTTCACTGTGAGGTCTACTACACCTGTTGTATTCAGCATTTCACTGTGAGGTCTACTACACCTGTTGTATTCAGCATTTCACTGTGAGGTCTACTACACCTGTTGTATTCAGCATTTCACTGTGAGGTCTACTACACCTGTTGTATTCAGCATTTCACTGTGAGGTCTACTACACCTGTTGTATTCAGCATTTCACTGTGAGGTCTACTACACCTGTTGTATTCAGCATTTCACTGTGAGGTCTACTACACCTGTTGTATTCAACATTTCACTGTGAGGTCTACTACACCTGTTGTATTCAGCATTTCACTGTGAGGTCTACTACACCTGTTGTATTCAGCATTTCACTGTGAGGTCTACTACACCTGTTGTATTCAGCATTTCACTGTGAGGTCTACTACACCTGTTGTATTCAGCATTTCACTGTGAGGTCTACTACACCTGTTGTATTCAGCATTTCACTGTGAGGTCTACTACACCTGTTGTATTCAGCATTTCACTGTGAGGTCTACTACACCTGTTGTATTCAGCATTTCACTGTGAGGTCTACTACACCTGTTGTATTCAGCATTTCACTGTGAGGTGTACTACACCTGTATTCAGCATTTCACTGTGAGGTCAAATAACCTGTTGATTTCAAATTTCACTGTGAGGTCAACTACACCTGTTGTATTCAGCATTTCATTTGTGGCACTACAAATGTATTGCATACATGTCAGTCTGTGAGGTGTGTGTGTGTATTCAGCATTTCACTGTGAGGTCTACTACACCTGTGTGTAGTCAGCATTTCACTGTCAGGTGTACTACACCTGTTGTATTCAACATTTCACTGTGAGGTCTAGTACACCTGTGGTGTATTCAGCATTTCACTGTAAGGTCTACTACACCTGTTGTATTCAGCATTTGTGTGAGGTCTAGTACACCTGTTGTATTCAGCATTTCACTGTGAGGTCTACTACACCTGTGTGTATTCAGCATTTCACTGTGAGGTCTGTACACCTGTTGTATTCAGTCATGTGTGTGTGTGTGTGTACTGTGTGTGTAGTCTGTGAGGTCTACTACACCTGTTGTATTCAACATTTCACTGTGAGGTCTACTACACCTGTTGTATTCAGCATTTCACCTGTTGTGTGATGTGTGACAAATAAACTTTGATTTGAAAAACATCTGCTGCACAAATAGACAAACTGTTTTATTTTGGCAGAAAATAAACGTGCATGTGTGTGTGTAGTCTGTGGTGTGTGTGTGTAGTCTGTGTGTGTGTGTGTGTGTGTGTGTGTAGTCTGTGTGTGTGTGTGTGTAGTCTGTGTGTCTGTGTGTGTGTGTGTGTGTGTAGTCTGTGGTGTGTGTGTGTAGTCTGTGTGTGTGTGTGTAGTCTGTGTGTGTGTGTGTGTGTGTGTAGTCTGTGTGTGTGTGTGTGTGTGTGTGTGTGTGTGTGTGTGTGTGTGTGTGTGTGTAGTCTGTGTGTGTGTGTGTGTGTAGTCTGTGTGTGTGTGTGTGTGTGTGTGTGTGTGTGTGTGTGTGTGTGTGTGTGTGTGTAGTCTGTGTGTGTGTGTGTGTGTGTATCAGTCGTCAGCTCCTATGTTGTGGAACAGACAAGACATTGACTCTCCACAGTGGATCCTCCGTACAGCTTCAGACAGGATCAGAGAAACATCAACCGTCTTTATCTTACAGCACTGGAGCTTCTGGGACGAGTGGGGAATCGTGTTGGTTACCACCACCTAGAGAAGAGAGAAGACAGACAGAGGGCAGAGACAGACAGACGGACAGGACAGACAGACAGATGGGCAGAGTGACAGACAGGACAGACAGACAGACGGGCAGAGAGACAGACAGACAGACAGACGGGCAGAGAGACAGACAGACGGGCAGAGAGACAGACAGACGGGCAGAGAGACAGACAGACAGACAGACAGACAGACAGACAGACAGACAGACAGACAGACAGACAGACAGACAGTTGCATCTGACTAAATCAAGAGAATCATGAGAAAACTAATAAAGCTCCAACTAGACAGACAGACCCTCCCCTCCGTTCCCGTCCCCTCCCCTCCATTCCCCTCCCCTCCGTTCCTGTCCCCTCCCCTCCGTTCCTGTCCCCTCCCCTCCGTTCCCGTCCCCTCCCCTCCGTCCTCCCCTCCGTTCCAGTCCCCTCCGTTCCCTCCCCTCCGTTCCCTCCCCTCCGTTCCAGTCCCCTCCGTTCCGTCCCCTCCGTTCCGTCCCTCCCCTCCGATCTCGTCCCCTCCTCCGATCTCCGTTCCCGTCCCCTCCGTTCCCGTCCCCTCCCCCCCTCCCCTCCGTTCCCGTCCCCCCCTCCCCTCCGTTCCCCTCGCCTCCGTTCCCCTCCGTTCCCCTCCCCTCCCCTCCTCCCCCCGTTCCCGTCCCCTCCGTTCTCGTCCCCTTACCTCCGTTCCGTCCCCCTCCGTTCTTCGTCCCCTCCGTTCCCGTCCCCTCCGTTCCTCCCCTCCCCTCCGTTCCCGTCCCCTCCGTTCCCTCCCCTCCGTCCTCCGTCCCCCTCCGTTCCCTCCCCTCCGTTCCCGTCCCCTCCATTCCCATCCCCTCCATCCCCGTTCCCCTCCCACGTTCCCCTCCGTTCCCGTTCGATCCCTCCGTTCCGTCCCCTCCCGTTCCAGTCCCCTCCGTTCCAGTCCCCTCCGTTTCCGTCGCCTCCCCTCCGTCCCCTCCATTCCCATCCCCTCCGTTCCCGTTCCCCTCCTGTTCCCGTCCCCTCCCGTTCCCGTCCCCTCCCGTTCCCCTCCGTTCCCCCGTCCCTCCCACCCCCTCCTATCCTGTCCCCTCCATTCCCGTCCCCTCCGATCCCGTCCCCTCCCCACCCCTCCTATCCCGTCCCCTCCGTTCCCGTCCCCTCCGTTCCCTCCATCCCGTCCCCTCCCCTCCGTTCCGTCCCCTCCCCTCCGTCCCCTCCCTCCCGTTCCCCTCCCCTCCGTTCCCCTCCGTTCGTTCCCCTCCGTTCCCTCCCTCCGTTCCCCTCCCCTCCCTCCCATTCTGCTCTTACCTGACTAATGGCTGACTCCTGGAGGATTCTGGGAGCGTCCGCAGACAGGATGGCATGTGTTGCCATGGCGATGATCGGCCCCGCCCCCCTCTCCCTCAGCATCTCCGCTGCCGCCACAAAACCCACTGCATCATCGATGATGTCATCCTGACATACACACACACACCAGGTTAACGCACATACACACCTCCCCCGTCCTGCCCTGACGATGTCACACAGCCTCCTCCCCGACCTCTGACCCCAGCCACTCACCACGATGATGGCGATGCGTCCGGCCACATCTCCCACGGCTGTGATAGGATGCTTCTCCTTAGGGATACAGACTGACAGAGAGAGAGACGGTAGAGGCCCTTTATCTACTGACCCAGAGTCAGATGATCTCCTTTATCTACTGACCCAGAGTCAGATGAGGCCCGTTATCTACTGACCCAGAGTCAGATGAAGTCCTTTATCTACTGACCCAGAGTCAGATGAGGTCCTTTATCTACTGACCCAGAGTCAGATGAGGTCCTTTATCTACTGACCCAGAGTCAGATTAAGTCCTTTATCTACTGACCCAGAGTCAGATGAGGTCCTTTATCATTGCCAGAGTCACATAGTCCCCTTTATCTACTGACCCAGAGTCAGATGAAGTCCTTTATCTACTGACCCAGAGTCAGATGAAGCCCTTTAGGGAACTGTGTGATGTGTCTCTAACAGACTGTGTGGTGTGTCTCTAACAGGGATCACCACCCAACAGGGAACTTTGTGGTGTGTCTCTAACAGGGAACTGTGTGTCTCTAACAGGGAACTGTGTGTCTGTCTCTAACAGGGAACCCTTTATCTACTAACAGGAACTGTGTGTCTCTAACAGGGAACTGTGTGTCTCTAACAGGGAACTGTGTGTCTCTAACAGGGACCTGTGTCGTGATCTCTAACAGGGAACTGTGTGGTGTGTCTCTAACAGGGAACTGTGTGGTGTGTCTCTAACAGGAACTGTGTGGTGTGACCCTCTAACAGGGAACTGTGTGGTGTGTCTACTAATCCAGGAACTGTGTTGTCATCTGACCCTCTGGATTACTGCAGGAACTGTGTGGTGGTCTGGGCTGACCCAGGGAACTGTGTCCTTTATCTGTGTGTCTCTAACTCATCCAGAACCCTAACAGGGAACTGTGTGTCTCTAACAGGGAACTGTGGTGTCTCTAACTGGAACTGTGTCATTGCTCTAACAGGGAACTTGTGTCTCTAACAGGGAACTGTGTGTCTGGCAGACTAATAGGAACTGTGTGTCTCCTGTGTGTGACCTAACAGGGAACTGTGTGCTCTTCTAACAGGGAACTGTGTGTCTCTAAGTCAGGGAACTCCATTGTGTCTACAGGGACCCAGAGTCTCTAACAGGGAACTGTGTATCTCTAACAGGGAACTGTGTGTCTCTAAGTCAGGGAACTGTGTGGTGTGTCTAACAGGGAACTGTGGTGTGTCTAACAGGGAACTGTGTGGTGTGTCTCTACAGGGAACTGTGTGTCTAACAGGGAACTGTGTGTCTCTAACAGGAAACTGTGTGTCTCTGGTGTTATCAGGGAACTGGTGTGTCTAACAGGGAACTGTGTGGTGTGTCTAACTGGAACTGTGTGTCTCTAACAGGGAATGTAAATGTAAAATCTCTGACCCAGAGTCAGATGAACTGTTATCTCTGACCCAGGTCAGATGAAGTCCTGTTATCTCTGACCCAGGAGAACTGTGTCTCTAACCCAGGGAACTAAGTGTGTCTCTGACAGGGAACAGATGAGTGTCTCTAACAGGGAACTACTGACCCAGAGTCAGATAGGGAAGTGGTTTATCTACTGACCCAGAGTCAGACTGTGTGTCTCTGACCCAGGAACTGATGAGGGCCTTTTATCTAACCCAGAGTCACATAGTCCTGGGTTTCTAACAGGACCCAGACTGATGAAGTCTCCTAACAGGGAACTGACCCAGAGTGTCTCTGAACAGGGAACTGTGTGGTGTGTCTCTAACAGGGAACTGTGTGTCTAACAGGGAACTGTGTGGTGTGTCTCTAACAGGGAACTGTGTGGTGTGTCTCTAACAGGGAACTGTGTGGTGTGTCTCTAACAGGAACTGGTGTGTCTCTAACAGGAACTGTGTGGTGTCTCTAACAGGGAACTGTGTGTGTGTCTCTAACAGGGAACTGTGTGGTGTGTCTCTAACAGGGAACTGTGTGTCTCTAACAGGGAACTGTGTGTCTCTAACAGGGAACCAGGTGTGTCTCTAACAGGGAACTGTGGTGGTCCAACAGGGAACTGTGTGTCTCTAACAGGGAACTGTGGTGTCTCTAACAGGGAACTGTGTGTCTCTAACAGGGAACTGTGGGTGTCTAACAGGGAACTGTGGGTCTCTAACAGGGAACTGTGTGGTGGGTCTCTAACAGGGAACTGTGTGTCTAACAGGGAACTGTGGGTCTCTAACAGGGAACTGTGTGGTGTGTCTCTAACAGGGAACTGTGTGTCTAACAGGGAACTGTGGGTCTCTAACAGGGAACTGTGTGGTGTGTCTCTAACAGGGAACTGTGTGGTGTGTCTCTAACAGGGAACTGTGTGTCTCTAACAGGGAACTGTGGGTGTCTTACAGGGTAGTTCAGGTAGACATCCGGTGGTTCTGACTGTCGGAGGAGAGTGCCGTCCGTCCAGCAGGTCCGTCTCTGCATCACCGTGGATCACAGCAATAGACACACGCAACCTCTCGGCGAGGGACTGGGCCCTGGACAACAGAGACAGAGAGACAGACACAGAGACAGACTTAGTTGTAGTGTGTTAATTCATAGCGTCAGGGTAACTCACCTCTTAGAGACAGAGACAGAGAGACAGAGACAGAGAGACAGAGAGAGACAGAGAGACAGAGACAGACAGAGAGACAGACTTAGTTGTAGTGTGTTAATTCATAGCGTCAGGGTAACTCAGCTCTAAGAAACAGAGACAGAGAGACAGAGAAGACAGACACAGAGAGACAGAGTTAACTCATAGCGTCAGGAGTAACTCAGAAACAGAGAGACAGAGAAACAGACACAGAGAGACAGAAACAGACACAGAGACAGACAGAGAGACAGACACAGAGAGACAGAGACAGAGAGACAGAGACAGAGAGAGAAACAGAGACAGAGAGACAGAGAGACAGAGAGACAGAGAGACAGACTTAGTTGTAGTGTGTTAATTCATAGCGTCAGGGTAACTCAGCTCTTAGAAACAGAGACAGAGAGACAGAGAGACACAGACACAGAGACAGACTTAGTTGAGTGTGTTAATTCATAGCACAGGGTAAGACAGAGAGACAGAGAGAGAGAGACAGAGAGACAGACACAGAGACAGACTTAGTTGTAGTGTGTTAATTCATAGTCAGGGTAACTCACCTCTTAGAGAACAGAGAGACAGAGAGACTTAGTTGTAGTGTGTTAATTCATAGCGTCAGAGACAGACTTAGTTGGTGTAGTGTGTTAATTCATAGCGTCAGGGTAACTCACCTCTTAGAAACAGAGACAGAGAGACAGAGAGACAGAGACAGACAGACTTATTTGTAGTGTGTTAATTCATAGCGTCAGGGTAACTCACCTCTAGAAACAGAGACAGAGAGACAGAGACAGACACAGAGACAGACTTAGTTGTAGTGTGTTAATTCATAGCGTCAGGGTAACTCAGCTCTTAGAAACAGAGACAGAGAGACAGAGACAGAGGGCAGACACAGAGACAGACTTAGTTGTAGTGTGTTAATTCATAGCGTCAGGGTAACTCACCTCTTAGAAAAACAGAGACAGAGAGACAGAGAGACAGACTTAGTTGTAGTGTGTTAATTCATAGCGTCAGGGTAACTCACCTCTTAGAAAACAGAGACAGAGAGAGAGACAGACAGACAGACACAGAGACAGACTTAGTTGTAGTGTGTTAATTCATAGCGTCAGGGTAACTCACCTCTTAGAAACAGAGACAGAGAGACAGAGACAGAGAGACAGACACAGAGACAGACTTAGTTGTAGTGTGTTAATTCATAGCCAGGGTAACTAGCCTCTTAGAAACAGAGACAGAGAGACAGAGACAGAGAGACTTAGACTTAGTTGTAGTGTGTTAATTCATAGCGTTAGGGTAACTCACCTCTTAGAAACAGAGACAGAGAGACAGAGAGACAGACACAGAGACAGACTTAGTTGTAGTGTGTTAATTCATAGCGTCAGGGTAACTCACCTCTTAGAAACAGAGACAGAGAGACACAGAGACAGACTTAGTTGTAGTGTGTTAATTCATAGCGTTAGGGTAACTCACCTCTTAGAGACAGAGACAGAGAGACAGAGAGACACAGAGACACAGAGACAGACTTAGTTGTAGTGTGTTAATTCATAGCGTCAGGGTAACTCACCTCTTAGAAACAGAGACAGAGAGACAGAGACAGAGAGAGACACAGAGGACAGACTTAGTTGTAGTGTGTTAATTCATAGCGTTAGGGTAACTCACCTCTTAGAAACAGAGACAGAGACAGAGAGACACAGAGACAGACTTAGTTGTAGTGTGTTAATTCATAGCGTCAGGGTAACTCACCTCTTAGAGACAGAGACACAGAGAGACAGACTTAGTTGTAGTGTGTTAATTCATAGCGTCAGGGTAACTCACCTCTTAGAAACAGAGACAGAGACAGAGATAGAGAGAGACACAGAGACAGACTTAGTTGTAGTGTGTTAATTCATAAGCGGTTAGGGTAACTTTCACCTCTCTAGAAACAGAGACAGAGAGACAGAGAGACAGAGAGACACAGAGACACAGAGACAGACTTAGTTGTAGTGTGTTTAATTCATAAAGGCCAGGGTAACTCACCTCTTAGAAACAGAGACAGAGAGACAGAGAGACAGACACAGAGACAGATCTGCAGCTTGTAGTGTGTTAATTCATAGCGTTAGGGTAACTCACCTCTTAGCGGAGGACGGTGATTTGGCCACGATGACGGCATTATGGTAGTCTGGAATCTACAGGGAGACAACAAGGAGTTATGGGTAGTGGAGTTTAGAATCTACAGGGAGACAACAAGGAGTTATGGGTAGTGTAAGTCCTTCCTCCTGTTTGTACTGTAGTAGGAGGGGGTTGTGGGTAGTGTAGTCCTCCCTCCTGTATGTACTGTAGTAGTAGGGGGTTGTGGGTAGTGTAGTCCTTCCTCCTGTATGTACTGTAGTAGTAGGGGGTTGTGGGTAGTGTAGTCCTTCCTCCTGTATGTACTGTAGTAGTAGGGGGTTGTGGGTAGTGTAGTCCTCCCTCCTCCTGTATGTACTGCAGTAGGAGGAGGTTGTGGGTAGTGTAGTCCTCCCTCCTGTATGTACTGTAGTAGTAGGGGGTTGTGGGTAGTGTAGTCCTTCCTCCTGTATGTATGGTAGTAGTAGGGGGTTGTGGGTAGTGTAGTCCTCCCTCCTGTATGTACTGCAGTAGTAGGGGGTTGTGGGTAGTGTAGTCCTACCTCCTGTATGTACTGTAGTAGT
>NW_025748465.1:0-34695 GCF_021184085.1 Oncorhynchus gorbuscha
CCCCAGAAGCCCCGGGGAACCAGGTATTAGACACTAGTGGCTCTGCTGAAAGGATGGTTATCTCTGGACGCCTGGCATAGAATACAACACATAGAGAGGACATGAGCATGAGCTGGGACAAAATAGAGGGATATAATCGTAGAGCTATGACAACATAGAGAGGATATCATCATAGAGCTGGGACAACATAGAGATGATATCAGCATAGAGCTAGGACAACATAGAGCTAGAGACAACATAGAGCTAGGACAACATAGAGAGGATATCAGCATGAGAGCTTGGACAACAGAGAGGATATCAGCATAGAGCTAGGACAACAGAGAGGATATCATCATAGAGCTGGGACAACAGAGAGGATATCATCATAGAGCTAGGACAACATAGAGAGGATGTCATCATAGAGCTAGGACAACATAGGAGAGGATGTCATCATAGAGCTAGGACAACATAGAGAGGATGTCATCATAGAGCTAGGACAACCGAGAGGATATCATCATAGAGCTAGGACAACATAGAGAGGATGTCATCATAGAGCTGGGACAACAGAGAGGATATCATCATAGAGCTGGGACAACATAGAGCTAGGACAACATAGAGCTAGGACAACATAGAGAGGATGTCATCATAGAGCAGGGACAACATATAGAGGATGTCATCATAGAGCTAGGACAACATAGAGAGGATATCATCATAGAGCTGGGACAACAGAGAGGATATCATCATAGAACTAGGACAACATAGAGAGGATATCATATCATAGAGCTAGGACAACATAGAGAGGATATCAACCTGATAGAGAAATAGAAAATAAAGATATATACAGATAACTGCCAAATTAAAGGAAACAGGGGTTGGCACCCAAATGATTATTTTCCTTAACAGAACCTTTATTTTTTGGGTTCCGTTCTACTGTTCTGTACCGGTTCTGAACCCCAACAAGTACCGGTGTATTTATAGTTCTGTCCCTTTTGAAATCTGTTTTTTTTTCTGTATAGGAAAGTCATTAAGCATCACAATGACAGACAAACATACTCACTGTACAGCCAGTCACTATGGACAGACCAGTGTAGGAGGAGGAGGGGCTTCAGAGGGGGTGGGGCTACAGTAGACTTGGCTTCAGAAGGGGAGGAGGGGCTTCAGAGGGGGAGGGGCTACAGTAGACTACGCTTCAGAGGGGAGGGGCTACAGTAGACTAGGCTTCAGAGGGGGAGGGGCTACAGTAGACTGGGCTACAGTCGACTAGGCTTCAGAGGGGAGGATTCAGAGGAGGAGGGGCGACAGTCGACTAGGCTTCAGAGGGGAGGGATTCAGAGGAGGAGGGGCTACAGTCGACTAGGCTTCAGAGGAGGAGGGGCTACAGTAGACTAGGCTTCAGAGGGGAGGGGCTACAGTAGACTAGGCTTCAGAGGGGAGGGGATTCAGAGGAGGAAGGGCTACAGTCGACTAGGCTTCAGAGGGGAGGGGCTACAGTCGACTAGGCTTCAGAGGGGAGGGGCTACAGTCGACTAGGCTTCAGAGGGAGGGGCTACAGTCGACTAGGCTTCAGAGGGGAGGGGCTACAGTCGACTAGGCAGGGGGAGGGGCTACAGTCGACTAGGCTTCAGAGGGGGCACAGTCGACTAGGCTTCAGGGGAGGGGCTACAGTCGACTAGGCTTCCAGAGGGGAGGGCTACAGTCGACTAGGCTTCAGAGGAGGGGCTTCAAAGGAGGAGGGGCTACAGTAGACTGGGGCTTCAGAGGGAGGGCAGGTCGCCTACACACGTGCACACAAGCAGTTTCCAGCTGGCAGACAGGCGCTGGAATGAGATTCTGCCTGACAGAGTGAGAGCAGAGGCACGTTGATACGAGTTCTGTGGGACTGAAAATAAAATGCCTGGAAAGTAAGAGTTATTTACGGGTTCCCATGATTTAAAACAGTATAGATCCCTTTAGTTCTGGTTCTGATTCGGTTCCTCAAATAATTTAGTAATTTCCTGTTTTCGTTGTTCCCTGAACCAGTTCCAACCGCGAGTAGGAAACATGAGTTTTTACTCACCTATATAACAACACAGTGTGGTTAAAAGACTCAGGTCACCGTCTGACTACCTATAACTACAAACATAGTTATGTTTGGGGTTATTAACATATTTATTTCCAGATATATATATATATTTTTAAACGACCCACAATGCACTTTTGAAAGGATACCTGCTTGTTCTAATTGTGTAGTTCCTCATCTGCGTTCTATTTTTATTTGGGGGGATGGGGGGACCTTCTCAGCATTTTCTCTGAAGTAGGCTATGGGAGTTTTGCAACATTTTCCACCTTGGCTTTAGTACTTCGCTGACATCTGGAATCTATCTACCTAACTGTAGGTTTGGCAGGAAATGGAAACCAGTAGTCACGAGGTGCAAGCTACTTTAGGTTTTAATTTTCAAGTGTTACATTTGAAGTCAACCTTCTGTTGGCGTTTCCCTAATATGGGGAAAAGGCCTTGCTGGGTCCTCCATGTTTACCTTCTGTTGGTGTTTCCCTGTATAGGGAAAAGGCCTTGCTGGGTCCTCCATGTTTACCTTCTGTTGGTGTTTCCCTGTATAGGAAAAGGCCTTGCTGGGTCCTCCATTTACCTTCTGTTGGTGTTTCCCTGTATAGGGAAAAGGCCTTGCTGAAGTCTCCATGTTTACCTTCTGTTGGTGTTTCCCTGTATAGGGAAAAGGCCTTGCTGGGTCCTCCATGTTTACCTTCTGTTGGTGTTTCCCTGTATAGGAAAAGGCCTTGCTGGGTCCTCCATGTTTACCTTCTGTTGGTGTTTCCCTGTATAGGAAAGGCCTTGCTGGGTCCTCCATGTTTACCTTCTGTTGGTGTTTCCTGTAGGGAAAAGGCCTTGCTGGGTCCTCCATGTTTTACAGACATGACTTCGACATGGTTTGTTCATTTCTCACGAAGAATAATAGAATAGTGAGGTGTAACTTTGGGGACATTTGATGCGAAACCGTATGTTACATGTGCGTTCCCCTTTAAACCGTCCCTTTAATTGGGTGACATTAGGCCACCCTTTATTTACCTACACTTTAAACCTTCCCTTTAATAGGGCATTGGGCCACCCTTTATGCTACCTACCCTTTAAACCTTCCATTTAATAGGGCATTGGGCCACCCTTTATGCTACCTACCCTTTAAACCTTCCCTTTAATAGGGCATTGGGCCACCCTTTATGCTACCTACACTTTGAACCTTCCCTTTAATAGGGCATTGGTCTACCCTTTATGCTACCTACCCTTTAAGCCTTCCCTTTAATAGGGCATTGGGCCACCCACATGCTACCTACACTTTAAACCTTCCCTTTAATAGGGCATTGGGCCACCCTTTATGCTACCTACCTTTAAACCTTCCCTTTAATTGGGCCACCGTGAGCCGACAGCTTCAATGTGCCTTGGCATCGGTTCTCCAAGAGTCTGGAACTCAAGTGGAGGGATGAAACTGTTCAGGATACATTCCTTTATTTATAGGTAGTGGAAAAACAAACACACACACACACACACACACACACACACACACACACACACACACACACACACACACACACACACACACACACACACACACACACACACTTTAAACCCCTATGCTCCTTTCAGAACCCTCTTTCAAAGTCACTGAGATCTCTTCTTCTATGTTGCCAAAATATCTGGGCAACTGGGCGATTTATGACCCTAAGCATGATGGGATGTCCATTACCTATTTAACTCAGGAGAACAAACCTGCGTGGAAACAAATGCTTTCAATATACTTTGTATCCCTCATTTTATTTATAAGCATTTTTAATTTAATTTAGGCAGTTACTTGTATCAACAGATAGATAGAAATACAACCAATAGAGATGTGTGTTTTCTTGACTCTGTAAAACAGAGCTGCATCAACAGATAGATAGAAATACAACCAATAGAGTGTTTTCTTGACTCTGTAAAACAGATTTCTGCACTGACCTCTGGTCTCTGGGAGTACTCTCGCTCACAGAAGTGGATCTAGTCGTCGCTGAAAAAGAAACACACTAACATTATTGTAGAGGACTTCGCCATGTTACTAACGACAGACTGTTGGCAACAACAGGTCCTATACACAGGTAACAACAGGTCCTATATACAGGTAACAACAGGTCCTATATACAGGTAACAACAGGGCCTATATACAGGTAACAACAGGCCTATATACAGGTAACAACAGGTCCTATATACAGGTAATAACAGGTCCTATACAGGTAACAACAGGTCCTATATACAGGTAACAACAGGTCCTATATACGGAAAACAACAGGTCCTATACAGGTAACAACAGGTCCTATACACAGGTAACAACAGGTCCTATATACAGGTAACAACAGGTCCAATATACAGGTAACAACAGGTCCTATATACAGGTAACAACAGGTCCTATATACAGGTAACAACATGTCCTATATACAGGTAACAACAGGTCCTATGTACAGGTAACAACAGGTCCTATGTACAGGTAACAACGGGTCCTATATACAGGTAACAACAGGTCCTACATACAGGTAACAACAGGTCCTATATACAGGTAACAACAGGTCCTATATACAGGTAACAACAGACTGTTACTAATAGGTCCTATACACAGGTAACAACAGGTTCTATATACAGAAACAACAGGGACCTATATACAGGTAACAACAGGTCCTATATACAGGTAACAACAGGTCCTATATACAGGTAACAACAGATTCCTATATACAGGTAACAACAGGTCCTATATACAGGTAACAACAGGTCCTATATACAGGTAACAACAGGTCCTATATACAGGTAACAACAGGTCCTATATACAGGTAAAACAGGTTCTATATACAGGTAACAACAGGTCCTATACAGGTAACAACAGGTCCTATATACAGGTAACAACAGGTCATATATACAGGTAACAACAGGTCCTATATACAGGTAACAACAGACTGTTACTAACAACAGGTCCCTATATACAGGTAACAACAGGTCCTATATACAGGTAACAACAGGTCCTATATACAGTTAACAACAGGTCCTATATACAGGTAACAACAGGTCCTATATACAGGTAATAACAGGTCCTATATACAGGTAACAACAGGTCCTATATACAGGTAACAACAGGTCCTATATACAGGTAACAACAGACTGTTACTAACAACAGGTCCTATATACAGGTAACAGCAGGTCCTATATACAGGTAACAACAGACTGTTACTAACATGGAGTCCTATATACAGGTAACAACAGGTCCTATATACAGGTAACAACAGGTCCTATATACAGGTAACAACAGGTCCTATATACAGGTAACAACAGGTCCTATATACAGGTAACAAACAGGTCCTATATACAGATAACAACAGGTCCTATATACAGGTAACAGCAGGTCCTATACAGTTAACAACAGGTCCTATATGCAGGTAACAACAGGTCCTATATACAGGTAACAATGAGGTCTATATACAGGTAACAACAGGTCCTATATACAGGTAACAACAGGTCCTATATACAGGTAACAACAGACTGTTACTAACAGCAGGTCCTATATACAGGTAACAACAGGTCCTATATACAGGTAACAACAGACTGTTACTAACAAACCAGGTCCTATATACAGGTAACAACAGGTCCTATATACAGGTAACAACAGGTCCTATATACAGGTAACAACAGGTCCTATATATACAGGTAACAACAGGTCCTATATACAGGTAACAACAGGTCCTATATACAGATAACAACAGGTCATATATACAGGTAACAACAGGTCCTATATACAGGTAAAAACAGGTCCTATATACAGGTAACAACAGGTCCTTTATACAGGTAACAACAGGTCCTATATACAGGTAACAACAGGTCCTATATACAGGTAACAACAGGTCCTATATACAGGTAATAAACAGACTGTTACTAACAACAGGTCCTATATACAGGTAACAACAGGTCCTATATACAGGTAACAACAGGTCCTATATACAGGTAACAACAGGTCCTATATACAGGTAACAACAGACTGTTACTAACAACAGGTCCTATATACAGGTAACAACAGGTCCTATATACAGGTAACAACAGACTGTTACTAACAACAGGTCCTATATACAGGTAACAACAGGTCCTATAGGTACAGGTAACAACAGGTCCTATATACAGGTAACAACAGGTCCTATATACAGGTAACAACAGGTCCTATATACAGGTAACAACAGGTCCTATATACAGGTAACAACAGGTCCTATATACAGGTAACAACAGGTCCTATATACAGGTAACAACGGGTCCTATATACAGGTAACAACAGACTGTTACAGGTAACAACAGGTCCTATATACAGGTAACAACAGGTCCTATATACAGGTAACAACAGACTAACAACAGGTCCTATACAGGTAACAACAGGTCCTATATACAGGTAACAACAGGTCCTATATACAGGTAACAACAGGTCCTATATACAGGTAACAACAGGTCCTATATACAGGTAACAACAGACTGTTACTAACAACAGGTCCTATATACAGGTAACAACAGGTCCTATATACAGGTAACAACAGGTCCTATATACAGGTAACAACAGGTCCTATATACAGGTAACAACAGGTCCTATATACAGGTAACAACAGGTCCTATATACAGGTAACAACAGACTGTTACTAACAACAGGTCCTATATACAGGTAACAACAGGTCCTATATACACGGGTCCTATATACAGTAACAACAGGTCCTATATACAGGTAACAACAGGTCCTATATACAGGTAACAACAGGTCCTATATACAGGTAACAACAGGTCCTATATACAGGTAACAACAGGTCCTACATATACAGGTCCTATAACAACAGGTCCTATATATAACAACAGACTGTTACTAACAACAGGTCCTATATACAGGTAACAACAGGTAACAACAGGTCCTATATACAGGTAACAACAGGTCCTATATACAGGTAACAACAGGTCCTATATACAGGTAACAACAGGTCCTATATACAGGTACAACAGGTCCTATATAACAACAGGTACAGATAACAACAGGTCCTATATACAGGTAACAACAGGTCCTATATACAGGTAACAACAGGTCCTATATACAGGTAACAACAGGTCCTATATACAGGTAACAACAGGTCCTATATACAGGTAACAACAGGTCCTATATACAGGTAACAACAGGTCCTATATACAGGTAACAACAGGTCCTATATACAGGTAACAACAGGTCCTATATACAGGTAACAACAGGTCCTATAGGTACAGGTAACAACAGGTCCTATATACAGGTAACAACAGGTCCTATATACAGGTAACAACAGACTGTTACTAACAACAGGTCCTATATACAGGTAACAACAGGTCCTATATACAGGTAACAACGGGTCCTATATACAGGTAACAACAGACTGTTACTAACAACAGGTCCTATATACAGGTAACAACAGGTCCTATATACAGGTAACAACAGACTGTTACTAACAACATGTCCTATATACAGGTAACAACAGGTCCTATATACAGGTAACAACAGGTCCTATATACAGGTAACAACAGGTCCTATATACAGGTAACAACAGACTGTTACTAACAACAGGTCCTATATACAGGTAACAACAGGTCCTATATATACAGGTAACAACAGGTCCTATATACAGGTAACAACAGGTCCTATATACAGGTAACAACAGGTCCTATATACAGGTAACAACAGGTCCTATATACAGGTAACAACAGACTGTTACTAACAACAGGTCCTATATACAGGTAACAACAGGTCCTATATACAGGTAACAACAGGTCCTATATACAGGTAACAACAGGTCCTATATACAGGTAACAACAGGTCCTATATACAGGTAACAACAGGTCCTATATACAGGTAACAACAGACTGTTACTAACAACAGGTCCTATATACAGGTAACAACAGGTCCTATATACAGGTAACAACAGGTCCTATATACAGGTAACAACAGGTCCTATATACAGGTAACAACAGGTCCTATATACAGGTAACAACAGACAGGTGTTACTAACAACAGGGGAGATGACTTCGCTATACTATTTATAGCACAGAGAGACACATCAGATAACTGCCCAGTTATCACTTGTTCTGTAAATAAAGAATGAGGTTTTTAAACGAGGGATGCAGACTCACTCCTCTTAATGGCGGCCCTGATAGGAGAGAGGTCCTTGGCTGGAAGAAAGAAAGAAACAAGTCAGTGATTATATTGGTTCACACACCTTCTCTTTCCTTCCATTACAGAACACCCAGAGCAGGTTTCCTTCCATTACAGAACACCCAGAGCAGGTTTCCTTCCATTACAGAACACCCAGAGCAGGTTTCCTTCCATTACAGAACACCCAGAGCAGGTTTCCTTCCATTACAGAACACCCAGAGCAGGTTTCCTTCCATTACAGAACACCCAGAGCAGGTTTCCTTCCATTACAGAACACCCTGAGCAGGTTTCCTTCCATTACAGAACACCCAGAGCAGGTTTCCTTCCATTACACTGCCCAGAGCAGGTTTCCTTCCATTACAGAACACCCTGAGCAGGTTTCCTTCCATTACAGAACACCCAGAGCAGGTTTCCTTCCATTACAGAACACCCAGAGCAGGTTTCCTTCCATTACAGAACACCCAGAGCAGGTTTCCTTCCATTACAGAACACCCAGAGCAGGTTTCCTTCCATTACAGAACACCCAGAGCAGGTTTCCTTCCATTACAGAACACCCAGAGCAGGTTTCCTTCCATTACAGAACACCCAGAGCAGGTTTCCTTCCATTACAGAACACCCAGAGCAGGTTTCCTTCCATTACAGAACACCCAGAGCAGGTTTCCTTCCATTACAGAACACCCAGAGCAGGTTTCCTTCCATTACAGAACACCCAGAGCAGGTTTCCTTCCATTACAGAACACCCAGAGCAGGTTTCCTTCCATTACAGAACACCCAGAGCAGGTTTCCTTCCATTACAGAACACCCAGAGCAGGTTTCCTTCCATTACAGAACACCCAGAGCAGGTTTCCTTCCACAAACACAGATGGTGTGTGTGTGTGTGTGTGTGTGTGTGTGTGTGTGTGTGTGTGTGTGTGTGTGTGTGTGTGTGTGTGTGTGTGTGTGTGTGTGTGTGTGTGTGTGTGTGTGTGTGTGTGTGTGTGTGTGTGTGTGTGTGTGTGTGTGGTCTATTGTGGTCTATTTGTATGTACTCAACAAACACATATCGTCAGACCACAGATGCTTTAAATGATCTGAGCAGTTTATTTCCCTTGTAGCACTCTGTCACACACTGATCAGTCAACACACTGTCCAGCCTAGAGCTAACAGACTGATCAGTCAACACACTGTCCAGCCTAGAGCTAACAGACTGATCAGTCAACACACTGTCCAGCCTAGAGCTAACAGACTGATCAGTCAACACACTGTCCAGCCTAGAGCTAACAGACTGATCAGTCAACACACTGTCCAGCCTAGAGCTAACAGACTGATCAGTCAACACACTGTCCAGCCTAGAGCTAACAGACTGATCAGTCAACACTGTCCAGCCTAGAGCTAACAGACTGATCAGTCAACACACTGTCCATCCTAGAGTTAACAGACTGATCAGTCAACACTGTCCAGCCTAGAGCTAACAGACTGATCAGTCAACACACTGTCCAACCTAGAGCTAACAAACTGATCAGTCAACACTGTCCAGCCTAGAGCTAACAGACTGATCAGTCAACACTGTCCAGCCTAGAGCTAACAGACTGATCAGTCAACACACTGTCCAACCTAGAGCTAACAGACTGATCAGTCAACACACTGTCCAACCTAGAGCTAACAAACTGATCAGTCAACACTGTCCAGCCTAGAGCTAACAGACTGATCAGTCAACACACTGTCCAACCTAGAGCTAACAGACTGATCAGTCAACACACTGTCCAACCTAGAGCTAACAAACTGATCAGTCAACACTGTCCAGCCTAGAGCTAACAGACTGATCAGTCAACACACTGTCCAACCTAGAGCTAACAGACTGATCAGTCAACACACTGTCCAGCCTAGAGCTAACAGACTGATCAGTCAACACACTGTCCAGCCTAGAGCTAACAGACTGATCAGTCAACACACTGTCCAACCTAGCTAACAGACTGATCAGTCAACACACTGTCCAACCTAGAGCTAACAGACTGATCAGTCAACACACTGTCCAACCTAGAGCTAACAGACTGATCAGTCAACACTGTCCAGCCTAGAGCTAACAGACTGATCAGTCAACACACTGTCCAACCTAGAGCTAACAGACTGATCAGTCAACACACTGTCCAACCTAGAGATAACAGACTGATCAGTCAACACACTGTCCAACCTAGAGCTAACAGACTGATCAGTCAACACACTGTCCAACCTAGAGATAACAGACTGATCAGTCAACACACTGTCCAACCTAGAGCTAAATGTGTTTTAATCTTCCACCATTGATTAAACAAGCCCGTAAAAGTGTATTCTGTGTTTCATTTGAACCCGATCTAAAACATGCAGAGACATGACCAATATAACACCCCCTATAAGAATTAGACACCTCCAGAGAAACATCACTGCTGTTCTCTCAGTCTGCTGTTCTCTCAGTCTGCTGTTCTCTCAGTCTGCTGTTCTCTCAGTCTGCTGTTCTCTCAGTCTGCTGTTCTCTCAGTCTGCTGTTCTCTCAGTCTGTTGTTTCTCTCAGTCTGTTGTTCTCTCAGTCTGTTGTTCTCTCAGTCTGCTGTTCTTCAGTCTGCTGTTCTCTCAGTCTGCTGTTCTCTCAGTCTGCTGTTCTCTCAGTCTGCTGTTCTCTCTAGTCTGCTGTTCTCTCAGTCTGCTGTTCTCTCAGTCTGTTGTTCTCTCCAGTCTGTTGTTCTCTCCAGTCTGCTGTTCTCTCAGTCTGCTGTTCTCTCAGTCTGCTGTTCTCTCAGTCTGCTGTTCTCTCAGTCTGCTGTTCTCTCAGTCTGCTGTTTCTCAGTCTGCTGTTCTCTCAGTCTGCTGTTTCTCAGTCTGCTGTTCTCTCAGTCTGCTGTTCTCTCAGTCTGCTGTTCTCTCAGTCTGCTGTTCTCTCATCAGTCTGCTGTTCTCTCAGTCTGCTGTTCTCTCAGTCTGTTGTTCTCTCTGGTTCTCTCAGTCTGCTGTTCTCTCAGTCTGCTGTTCTCTCAGTCTGCTGTTCTCTCAGTCTGCTGTTCTCTCAGTCTGCTGTTCTCTCCAGTCTGCTGTTCTCTCAGTCTGTTGTTCTCTCAGTCTGTTGTTCTCTCTGGTTCTCTCAGTCTGCTGTTCTCTCAGTCTGCTGTTCTCTCTAGTTCTCTCAGTCTGTTGTTCTCTCAGTCTGTTGTTCTCTCAGTCTGTTGTTCTCTCAGTCTGTTGTTCTCTGTCTGTTGTTCTCTCAGTCTGCTGTTCTCTCAGTCTGTTGTTCTCTCAGTCTGTTGTTCTCTCAGTCTGCTGTTCTCTCAGTCTGTTGTTCTCTCAGTCTGTTGTTCTCTCTGGTTCTCTCAGTCTGCTGTTCTCTCCAGTCTGCTGTTCTCTCAGTCTGCTGTTCTCTCAGTCTGCTGTTCTCTCCAGTCTGCTGTTCTCTCCAGTCTGCTGTTCTCTCCAGTCTGCTGTTCTCTCAGTCTGCTGTTCTCTCAGTCTGCTGTTCTCTCAGTCTGTTGTTCTCTCAGTCTGTTGTTCTCTCTGGTTCTCTCAGTCTGCTGTTCTCTCAGTCTGCTGTCTCTCAGTCTGCTGTTCTCTCAGTCTGCTGTTCTCTCAGTCTGCTGTTCTCTCAGTCTGCTGTTCTCTCAGTCTGCTGTTCTCTCAGTCTGCTGTTCTCTCAGTCTGCTGTTCTCTCAGTCTGCTGTTCTCTCTGGTTCTCTCAGTCTGCTGTTCTCTCAGTCTGCTGTTCTCTCAGTCTGCTGTTCTCTCTAGTTCTCTCAGTCTGTTGTTCTCTCAGTCTGTTGTTCTCTCAGTCTGTTGTTCTCTCAGTCTGTTGTTCTCTCAGTCTGTTGTTCTCTCAGTCTGTTGTTCTCTCAGTCTGTTGTTCTCTCAGTCTGCTGTTCTCTCAGTCTGCTGTTCTCTCAGTCTGCTGTTCTCTCAGTCTGCTGTTCTCTCAGTCTGCTGTTCTCTCAGTCTGCTGTTCTCTCAGTCTGCTGTTCTCTCAGTCTGCTGTTCTCTCAGTCTGTTGTTCTCTCTGGTTCTCTCAGTCTGCTGTTCTCTCAGTCTGCTGTTCTCTCAGTCTGTTGTTCTCTCAGTCTGCTGTTCTCTCAGTCTGCTGTTCTCTCAGTCTGCTGTTCTCTCAGTCTGTTGTTCTCTCAGTCTGTTGTTCTCTCAGTCTGCTGTTCTCTCAGTCTGCTGTTCTCTCAGTCTGCTGTTCTCTCCAGTCTGCTGTTCTCTCAGTCTGCTGTTCTCTCAGTCTGCTGTTCTCTCAGTCTGCTGTTCTCTCAGTCTGCTGTTCTCTCAGTCTGCTGTTCTCTCAGTCTGCTGTTCTCTCAGTCTGCTGTTCTCTCAGTCTGCTGTTCTCTCAGTCTGCTGTTCTCTCAGTCTGTTGTTCTCTCTGGTTCTCTCAGTCTGCTGTTCTCTCAGTCTGCTGTTCTCTCAGTCTGCTGTTCTCTCAGTCTGCTGTTCTCTCAGTCTGCTGTTCTTTCAGTCTGCTGTTCTCTCAGTCTGCTGTTCTCTCAGTCTGCTGTTCTCTCTGGTTCTCTCAGTCTGCTGTTCTCTCAGTCTGCTGTTCTCTCTAGTTCTCTCAGTCTGTTGTTCTCTCAGTCTGCTGTTCTCTCAGTCTGCTGTTCTTTCAGTCTGCTGTTCTCTCAGTCTGCTGTTCTCTCAGTCTGCTGTTCTCTCCAGTCTGCTGTTCTCTCAGTCTGCTGTTCTCTCTAGTTCTCTCAGTCTGCTGTTCTCTCAGTCTGTTGTTCTCTCAGTCTGCTGTTCTCTCAGTCTGCTGTTCTCTCAGTCTGTTGTTCTCTCAGTCTGTTGTTCTCTCAGTCTGTTGTTCTCTCAGTCTGCTGTTCTCTCAGTCTGCTGTTCTCTCAGTCTGCTGTTCTCTCAGTCTGTTGTTCTCTCAGTCTGCTGTTCTCTCAGTCTGCTGTTCTCTCAGTCTGCTGTTCTCTCAGTCTGTTGTTCTCTCAGTCTGTTGTTCTCTCAGTCTGCTGTTCTCTCAGTCTGCTGTTCTCTCAGTCTGCTGTTCTCTCAGTCTGCTGTTCTCTCAGTCTGCTGTTCTCTCAGTCTGCTGTTCTCTCAGTCTGCTGTTCTCTCAGTCTGTTGTTCTCTCAGTCTGTTGTTCTCTCAGTCTGTTGTTCTCTCAGTCTGCTGTTCTCTCAGTCTGCTGTTCTCTCAGTCTGTGCTTTCTCTCCTACTCTCTTTCCTTCCCTCAGAGGAAACCCAGAGGATAACGGTGGAAAGCTCATATCCTCTCAAGAGGGAAACCTTTCCGACAAAACAATCACAAACAACCTTGAACGTTGAGTATACATACCCAAACTGTAGAGTACCTTCCGCCTCTCTCTGTCTGTTGTAGTGTCTCTTTGTTCCTCTCCTGTCTCTGTTCCTCTCCTGTCTGCTCTACTTTCTGAGTATACTGCTGGTTTATACAGAACAGAGCAATGTTGACTTCTAGCTGCTAACTATGTCCAGATCCATGAGTCACACATAACACATCCCAGCTAGCAGGAGGGGGAGGGTGAACAAACTCCCCCTATACCCTACTTGAACCTCCGGCTCTTCCCTCACTTCTGCTCATCCCTCCTCCCCCCCCCCTCCTGCTCTTCCCTCACTTCTGCTCATCCCTCCTTCCCCCCTCCTGCTCTTCCCTCACTTCTGCTCATCCGTCCTTCTCCCCCTCCTGCTCTTCCCTCACTTCTGCTCATCCCCCTCCTGCTCTTCCCTCACTTCTGCTCATCCCCCCCTCCTGCTCTTCCCTCACTTCTGCTCATCCCTCCTTCCCACCTCCTTCCCCCTCCTTCTCTTCCCTCACTTCTGCTCATCCCTCCTTCCCCCCTCCTTCTCTTCCCTCACTTCTGCTCATCCCTCCTTCCCCCCTCCTTCTCTTCCCTCACTTCTGCTCATCCCTCCTTCCCCCTCCTTCTCTTCCTCACTTCTGCTCATCCCTCCTACCCCCTCCTTCTCTTCCTTCTCTTCCCCCTCCTGCTCTTCCCTCCTTCCCCCTACTCCCCCTCCTGCTCTTCCCTACTTCTCTTTCTCCTCCTGCTCTTCCCTCCTTCCCCCCTACTTCTCTTCCCTCACTTCTTGTACTTTCTACTATACCATTTCCATCTTCCTCTACTCCTCCCTCTCCTCCTCTCCTCTCCTCCTCTACTCCCCCTCCCCCTCTACTCCCCTCCTCCTCTACTCCCCCTCACCTCCCCTACTCCCCCTCCCCCTCTCCTCCTCTACTCCCCCCTCACCTCCCCTACTCCACCCTCCCCCCCTCCTCTACTCCCCCACTCCCCTCCTCTACTCCCCCTCCCCTCTACTCCCCTCTCCTCCTCTACTCCCCTCTCCCCCGCACCTCCCCTACTCCCCTCCTCCACTCCCCCTCCCCTCCCCTTCCAAACTATTTGCTTACATGCATCAGTATATACTTCCTGACATTGAATAATAATCTCCTAAACCTCTGGGTTAAGAGGTTGCCTTCAAACTCTGATCTAAGGTCAGTTTTTCTTTGCATCCCCCCTTCTTACGGTTAAGGCCTAACATCAGGTTGGGCTAAACTGATTTCAGATCAGCGTCTGAAGTTTGGGGAAACTTCTATCCTCTGTTACCGTGCCAACCGACCGTAGCTGGAGCCACATAGTTCCAGGGTTGTGTCACAAGAGGCAGAAAATAAGTAGTCCCGGCCCAACCTCAACACCGCACCGGGATACTTACTGCAACAGCTGTGAGACGGCTGAGAGAGAGAGAGAGGAACAAGTAGTCCCCAGCTGTGTTTTAAATAAGATTTATTTTATTATTTAATGGTGGAACTTATTTAATACTTACCCTACATTATTCATCTCGTATGTATACGTATATACTGTACTCTATATCATCGACTGCATCCTTATGTAATACATGTATCACTAGCCACTAACTATGCCACTTTGTTTACATACTCATCTCATATGTATATACTGTACTCGATACCATCTACTGTATGCTGCTCTGTACCATCACTCATTCATATATCCTTATGTACATATTCCTTATCCCCTTACACTGTGTATTAGACAGTAGTTTTGGAATTGTTAGTTAGATTACTTGTTGGTTATCACTGCATTGTCGGAACTAGAAGCACAAGCATTTCGCTACACTCGCATTAACATCTGCTAACCATGTGTATGTGACAAATACAATTTGATTTGATTTGATTCGATTTGAATGGAAACACTTCAGGATGTAAAGCGAAGCAAAGAGATTTAATTCCATCCACTAATACGAAACAGATTGCTTGTAACGCAGAAACGTCTTTATTGTCGCCATTTTGATCCCGAACAGCGTTTATTAGAGGTATGGTTAGCGCCGTATCGATCTGCTCTCAGTCTCCAGCTTCATGAGGAAGTTGCGTTTATGGCCGTATCGATCTGCTCTCAGTCTCCAGCTTCATGAGGAAGTTGTGTTTACGGCCGTATCGATCTGCTCTCTGTCTCCAGCTTCATGAGGAAGTTGTGTTTACGGCCGTATCGATCTGCTCTCAGTCTCCAGCTTCATGAGGAAGTTGTGTTTACGGCCGTATCGATCTGCTCTCAGTCTCCAGCTTCATGAGGAAGTTGTGTTTATGGCCGTATCGATCTGCTCTCAGTCTCCAGCTTCATGAGGAAGTTGTGTTTACGGCCGTATCGATCTGCTCTCAGTCTCCAGCTTCATGAGGAAGTTGTGTTTACGGCCCGTATCGATCTGCCCTCAGTCTCCAGCTTCATGAGGAAGTTGTGTTTACGGCCGTATCGATCTGCTCTCAGTCTCCAGCATCATGAGGAAGACGTGTTATTGTATGTTATATCATTTGAAAGGGCTGTTCTTATCTTTCAAAATACTGTATGTTTCCTGTTTCCATATATGGTTTGACACCAGCCAATTTATGCTAATTTATGTACACAGAGGTCTCAGTACATTCTGGAATTACAAAAACTATTTTTCCGATGATGCAACAATGCCAATATGGCGATTTAGAATTAGCTGGTGTTCTAAAGCTGAGTGTTTCCATTCCTCTTTAACGTTTAACCTGCTTATACGTCACAGAAATATTGTTCAGAAGGGTGATTGTACAGTTCTACAGTCCCGCTCAACCAACCATATAAAACCACTAGCCATGCTAACAGCTCCTAGCCCGACAGTTCTACAGTCCCGCTCAACCAACCATATAAAACCACTAGCCATGCTAACAGCTCCTAGCCCGACAGTTCTACAGTCCCGCTCAGCCAACCATATAAAACCACTAGCCATGCTAACAGCTCCTAGCCCGACAGTTCTACAGTCCCGCTCAGCCAACCATATAAAACCACTAGCCATGCTAACAGCTCCTAGCCCGACAGTTCTACAGTCCCGCTCAGACAACTATATAAAACCACTAGCCATGCTAACAGCTCATAGCCCGACAGTTCTACAGTCCCGCTCAGCCAACCATATAAAACCACTTGCCATGCTAACAGCTCCTCGCCCGACAGTTCTACAGTCCGCTCAGCCAACCATATAAAACCACTAGCCATGCTAACAGCTCCTAGCACGACAGTTCTACAGTCCCGCTCAACCAACCATATAAAACCACTAGCCATGCTAACAGCTCCTAGCACGACAGTTCTACAGTCCCGCTCAGCCAACCATATAAAACCACTAGCCATGCTAACAGCTCCAAGCCCGACAGTTCTACAGTCCCGCTCAGCCAACCATATAAAACCACTAGCCATGCTAACAGCTCCAAGCCCGACAGTTCTACAGCCAACCATATAAAACCACTAGCCATGCTAACAGCTCCAAGCCCGACAGTTCTACAGTCCCGCTCAGCCAACCATATAAAACCACTAGCCATGCTAACAGCTCCTAGCCCGACAGTTCTACAGTCCCGCTCAGCAAACCATATAAAACCACTAGCCATGCTAACAGCTCCTAGCCCGACAGTTCTACAGTCCCGCTCAGCCAACCATATAAAACCACTAGCTATGCTAACAGCTCCTAGCCCAACAGTTCTACAGTCCGCTCAGCCAACCTTATAAAACCACAAGCCATGCTAACAGCTCCTAGCCCGACAGTTCTACAGTCAACCATATAAAACCACTAGCCATGCAAACAGCTCCTAGCACGACAGTTCTACAGTCAACCATATAAAACCACTAGCCATGCTAACAGCTCCTAGCCCGACAGTTCTACAGTCAACCATATAAAACCACTAGCCATGCTAACAGCTCCTAGCCCGACAGTTCTACAGTCGACCATATAAAACCACTAGCCATGTTAACAGCTCCTAGCCCGACAGTTCTACAGTCCTGCTCAGCCAACCATATAAAACCACTAGCCATGCTAACAGCTCCTAGCCCGACAGTTCTACAGTCCGCTCAGCCAACCGTATAAAACCACTAGCCATGCTAACAGCTCCTAGCCCGACAGTTCTACAGTCCCGCTGAGCCAACCATATAAAACCACTAGCATGCTAACAGATCCGAGCACGACAGTTCTACAGTCCCACTCAGCCAACCATATAAAACCACTAGCATGCTAACAGCTCCTAGCCGACAGTTCTACAGTCGACCATATAAAACCACTAGCATGCTAGCTAAAACCACTCAGCCAACCATATAAAACCACTAGCATGCTAACAGCTCCTAGCCGACAGTTCTACAGTCGACCATATAAAACCACTAGCCATGTTAACAGCTCCGAGCACGACAGTTCTACAGTCCCGCTCAGCCAACCATATAAAACCACTAGCCATGCTAACAGCTCCTAGCCCGACAGTTCTACAGTCCCGCTCAGCAAACCATATAAAACCACTAGCCATGCTAACAGCTCCTAGCCCGACAGTTCTACAGTCCCGCTCAGCCAACCATATAAAACCACTAGCTATGCTAACAGCTCCTGGCCCAACAGTTCTACAGTCCGCTCAGCCAACCTTATAAAACCACAAGCCATGCTAACAGCTCCTAGCCCGACAGTTCTACAGTCAACCATATAAAACCACTAGCCATGCCATGCACGACAACAGTCAACCATATAAAACCACTAGCCATGCTAACAGCTCCTAGCCCGACAGTTCTACAGTCAACCATATAAAACCACTAGCCATGCTAACAGCTCCTAGCCCGACAGTTCTACAGTCGACCATATAAAACCACTAGCCATGTTAACAGCTCCTAGCCCGACAGTTCTACAGTCCTGCTCAGCCAACCATATAAAACCACTAGCCATGCTAACAGCTCCGAGCACGACAGTTCTACAGTCCCACTCAGCCAACCATATAAAACCACTAGCATGCTAACAGCTCCGAGCACGACAGTTCTACAGTCCCACTCAGCCAACCATATAAAACCACTAGCATGCTAACAGCTCCTAGCCCGACAGTTCTACAGTCAACCATATAAAACCACTAGCCATGCAAACAGCTCCTAGCACGACAGTTCTACAGTCAACCATATAAAACCACTAGCCATGCTAACAGCTCCTAGCCCGACAGTTCTACAGTCAACCATATAAAACCACTAGCCATGCTAACAGCTCCTAGCCCGACAGTTCTACAGTCGACCATATAAAACCACTAGCCATGTTAACAGCTCCTAGCCCGACAGTTCTACAGTCCTGCTCAGCCAACCATATAAAACCACTAGCCATGCTAACAGCTCCTAGCCCGACAGTTCTACAGTCCGCTCAGCCAACCATATAAAACCACTAGCCATGCTAACAGCTCCTAGCCCGACAGTTCTACAGTCCCGCTGAGCCAACCATATAAAACCACTAGCCATGCTAACAGCTCCGAGCACGACAGTTCTACAGTCCCACTCAGCCAACCATATAAAACCACTAGCATGCTAACAGCTCCGAGCACGACAGTTCTACAGTCCCACTCAGCCAACCATATAAAACCACTAGCATGCTAACAGCTCCTAGCCCGACAGTTCTACAGTCGACCATATAAAACCACTAGCCATGTTAACAGCTCCTAGCCCGACAGTTCTACAGTCAACCATATAAAACCACTAGCCATGCAAACAGCTCCTAGCACGACAGTTCTACAGTCAACCATATAAAACCACTAGCCATGCTAACAGCTCCTAGTCCGACAGTTCTACAGTCAACCATATAAAACCACTAGCCATGCTAACAGCTCCTAGCCCGACAGTTCTACAGTCGACCATATGAAACCACTAGCCATGCTAACAGCTCCTAGCCCGACAGTTCTACAGTCCCGCTCAGCCAACCATATAAAACCACTAGCCATGCTAACAGCTCCTAGCACGACAGTTCTACAGTCAACCATTTAAAACCACTAGCCATGCTAACAGCTCCTAGTCCGACAGTTCTACAGTCAACCATATAAAACCACTAGCCATGCAAACAGCTCCTAGCACGACAGTTCTACAGTCAACCATATAAAACCACTAGCCATGCTAACAGCTCCTAGCCCGACAGTTCTACAGTCGACCATGAAACCACTAGCCATGCTAACAGCTCCTAGCCCGACAGTTCTACAGCTCAGCCAACCATATAAAACCACTAGCCATGCTAACAGCTCCTAGCACGACAGTTCTACAGTCAACCATATAAAACCACTAGCCATGCTAACAGCTCCTAGTCCGACAGTTCTACAGTCAACCATATAAAACCACTAGCCATGCTAACAGCTCCTAGCCCGACAGTTCTACAGTCGACCATATGAAACCACTAGCCATGCTAACAGCTCCTAGCCCGACAGTTCTACAGTCCCGCTCAGCCAACCATATAAAACCACTAGCCATGCTAACAGCTCCTAGCCCGACAGTTCTACAGTCCCGCTCAGACAACCATATAAAACCACTAGCCATGCTAACAGCTCCTAGCCCGACAGTTCTACAGTCCCGCTCAGACAACCATATAAAACCACTAGCCATGCTAACAGCTCCTAGCCCGACAGTTCTAAAGTCCCGCTCAGCCAACCACATAAAACCACTATCCATGCTAACAGCTCCTCGCCCGACAGTTCTACAGTCCGCTCAGCCAACCATATAAAACCACTAGCATGCTAACAGCTCCTAGCCCGACAGTTCTACAGTCGACCATATAAAACCACTAGCCATGTTAACAGCTCCTAGCCCGACAGTTCTACAGTCAACCATATAAAACCACTAGCCATGCAAACAGCTCCTAGCACGACAGTTCTACAGTCAACCATATAAAACCACTAGCCATGCTAACAGCTCCTAGTCCGACAGTTCTACAGTCAACCATATAAAACCACTAGCCATGCTAACAGCTCCTAGCCCGACAGTTCTACAGTCGACCATATGAAACCACTAGCCATGCTAACAGCTCCTAGCCCGACAGTTCTACAGTCCCGCTCAGCCAACCATATAAAACCACTAGCCATGCTAACAGCTCCTAGCCCGACAGTTCTACAGTCCCGCTCAGACAACCATATAAAACCACTAGCCATGCTAACAGCTCCTAGCCCGACAGTTCTAAAGTCCTCAGCCAACCACATAAAACCACCCATGACAGCTTCGACAGTTCTACAGTCCGCTCAGCCAACCATATAAAACCACTAGCCCTGCTAACAGCTCATAGCCCGACAGTTCTACAGTCCCGCTCAGACAACCATATAAAACCACTAGCCACACTAACAGCTCCTAGCCCGATAGTTCTACAGTCCTGCTCAGCCAACCATATAAAACCACTAGCCATGCTAACAGCTCCTAGCCCGACAGTTCTACAGTCCTGCTCAGCCAACCATATAAAACCACTAGCCATGCTAACAGCTCCTAGCCCGACAGTCCGCTCAGCCAACCATATAAAACCACTAGCCATGCTAACAGCTCATAGCCCGACAGTTCTACAGTCCCGCTCAGCCAACCATATAAAACCACTTGCCATACTAACAGCTCCTCGCCCGACAGTTCTACAGTCCGCTCAGCCAACCATATAAAACCACTAGCCATGCTAACAGCTCATAGCCCGACAGTTCTACAGTCCCGCTCAGACAACCATATAAAACCACTAGCCACGCTAACAGCTCCTAGCCCGACAGTTCTACAGTCCCGCTCAGCCAACCATATAAAACCACTAGCCATGCTAACAGCTCATAGCCCGACAGTTCTACAGTCCCGCTCAGCCAACCATATAAAACCACTAGCCATGCTAACAGCTCCTAGCCCGACAGTTCTACAGTCCCGCTCAGCCAACCACATAAAACCACTATCCATGCTAACAGCTCCTAGCCCAACAGTTCTACAGTCCCGCTCAGCCAACCATATAAAACCACTAGCCATGCTAACAGCTCCTAGCACGACAGTTCTACAGTCCCGCTCAGCCAACCATATAAAACCACTAGCCATGCTAACGGCTCCTAGCCCGACAGTTCTACAGTCCGCTCAGCCAACCATATAAAACCACTAGCCATGCTAACAGCTCCTAGCCCGACAGTCTGCTCAGCCAACCATATAAAACCACTAGCCATGCTAACAGCTCATAGCCCGACAGTTACATTTACATTTTACATTTAAGTCATTTAGCAGACGCTCTTATCCAGAGCGACTAGCCATGCTAACAGCTCCTAGCCCGACAGTTCTACAGTCCCGCTCAGCCAACCATATAAAACCACTTGCCATGCTAACAGCTCCTCGCCCGACAGTTCTACAGTCCGCTCAGCCAACCATATAAAACCACTAGCCATGCTAACAGCTCCTAGCACGACAGTTCTACAGTCCCGCTCAGCCAACCATATAAAACCACTAGCCATGCTTCTAGCACGACAGTTCTACAGTCCCGCTCAGCCAACCATATAAAACCACTAGCCATGCTAACAGCTCCTAGCCCGACAGTCCGCTCAGCCAACCATATAAAACCACTAGCCATGCTAACAGCTCATAGCCCGACAGTTCTACAGTCCCGCTCAGCCAACCATATAAAACCACTTGCCATGCTAACAGCTCCTCGCCCGACAGTTCTACAGTCCGCTCAGCCAACCATATAAAACCACTAGCCATGCTAACAGCTCCTAGCACGACAGTTCTACAGTCCCGCTCAGCCAACCATATAAAACCACTAGCCATGCTAACAGCTCCTAGCACGACAGTTCTACAGTCCCGCTCAGCCAACCATATAAAACCACTAGCCATGCTAACAGCTCCTAGCCCGACAGTCCGCTCAGCCAACCATATAAAACCACTAGCCATGCTAGCTCCCCGACAGTTCTACAGTCCCGCTCAGCCAACCATATAAAACCACTAGCCATGCTAACAGCTCATAGCCCGACAGTTCTACAGTCCCCCAGACAACCATATAAAACCACTAGCCATGCTAACAGCTCCTAGCCCGACAGTTCTACAGTCGACCATATAAAACCACTAGCCCTGCTAACAGCTCATAGCCCGACAGTTCTACAGTCCCGCTCAGACAACCATATAAAACCACTAGCCACACTAACAGCTCCTAGCCCGATAGTTCTACAGTCCTGCTCAGCCAACCATATAAAACCACTAGCCATGCTAACAGCTCCTAGCCCGACAGTTCCAGTCCTGCTCAGCCAACCATATAAAACCACTAGCCATGCTAACAGCTCATAGCCCGACAGTTCTACAGTCCCGCTCAGCCAACCATATAAAACCACTTGCCATACTAACAGCTCCTCGCCCGACAGTTCTACAGTCCGCTCAGCCAACCATATAAAACCACTAGCCATGCTAACAGCTCATAGCCCGACAGTTCTAACAGCTCCTAACAGCTCCTAGCCCGACAGTTCTACAGTCCCGCTCAGCCAACCATATAAAACCACTAGCCATGCTAACAGCTCATAGCCCGACAGTTCTACAGTCCCGCTCAGACAACCATATAAAACCACTAGCCACGCTAACAGCTCCTAGCCCGACAGTTCTACAGTCCCGCTCAGCCAACCATATAAAACCACTAGCCATGCTAACAGCTCTAGCCCGACAGTTCTACAGTCCCGCTCAGCCAACCATATAAAACCACTAGCCATGCTAACAGCTCCTAGCCCGACAGACAGTCCCACTCAGCCAACCACATAAAACCACTATCCATGCTAACAGCTCCTAGCCCAACAGTTCTCCCGCTCAGCCAACCATATAAAACCACTAGCCATGCTAACAGCTCCTAGCACGACAGTTCTACAGTCCCGCTCAGCCAACCATATAAAACCACTAGCCATGCTAACAGCTCCTAGCCCGACAGTTCTACAGTCCGCTCAGCCAACCATATAAAACCACTAGCCATGCTAACAGCTCCTAGCCCGACAGTCCGCTCAGCCAACCATATAAAACCACTAGCCATGCTAACAGCTCATAGCCCGACAGTTCTACAGTCCCGCTCAGCCAACCATATAAAACCACTTGCCATGCTAACAGCTCCTCGCCCGACAGTTCTACAGTCCGCTCAGCCAACCATATAAAACCACTAGCCATGCTAACAGCTCCTAGCACGACAGTTCTACAGTCCCGCTCAGCCAACCATATAAAACCAAACCACTAGCCCGACAGCCAGTCCCGCTCAGACAACCATATAAAACCACTAGCCACGCTAACAGCTCCTAGCCCGACAGTTCTACAGTCCCACTCAGCCAACCATATAAAACCACTAGCCATGCTAACAGCTCATAGCCCGACAGTTCTACAGTCCCGCTCAGCCAACCATATAAAACCACTTGCCATATTAACAGCTCCTCGCCCGACAGTTCTACAGTCCGCTCAGCCAACCATATAAAACCACTAGCCATGCTAACAGCTCCTAGCACGACAGTTCTACAGTCCCGCTCAGCCAACCATATAAAACCACTAGCCATGCTAACAGCTCATAGCCCGACAGTTCTACAGTCCCGCTCAGCCAACCATATAAAACCACTAGCCATGCTAACAGCCCTAACAGCCCGACAGTTCTACAGTCCCGCTCAGCCAACCATATAAAACCACTAGCCATGCTAACAGCTCCTAGCCCGACAGTTCTACAGTCCCGCTCAGCCAACCATATAAAACCACTAGCCATGCTAACGGCTCCTAACAGCTCGCTCAGCCAACCATATAAAACCACTAGTTCTACAGTCCCGCTCAGCCAACCATATAAAACCACTAGCCATGCTAACAGCTCCTAGCCCGACAGTTCTACAGTCCCGCTCAGCCAACCATATAAAACCACTAGCCATGCTAACAGCTCATAGCCCGACAGTTCTACAGTCCGCTCAGCCAACCATATAAAACCACTAGCCATGCTAACAGCTCCTAGCCCGACAGTTCTACAGTCCCACTCAGCCAACCATATAAAACCACTAGCCATGCTAACAGCTCCTAGCCCGACAGTTCTACAGTCCGCTCAGCCAACCATATAAAACCACTAGCCATGCTAACAGCTCAGTTCTAGCCCGACAGTTCTACAGTCCCGCTCAGCCAACCATATAAAACCACTAGCCATGCTAACAGCTAACAGCTCATAGCCCGACAGTTCTACAGTCCCGCTCAGCCAACCATATAAAACCACTTGCCATGCTAACAGCTCCTGCCCGACAGTTCTACAGTCCGCTCAGCCAACCATATAAAAACTAGCCACTAGCGACAGTTCTACAGTCCCGCTCAGCCAACCATATAAAACCACTAGCCCTGCTAACAGCTCATAGCCCGACAGTTCTACAGTCCCGCTCAGACAACCAACCACTATAAAACCACTCAGCCAACCATATAAAACCACTAGCCATGCTAACAGCTCCTAGCCCGACAGTTCTACAGTCCCGCTCAGCCAACCATATAAAACCACTAGCCATGCTAACAGCTAGCCCGACAGTTCTAGTCCCTCGCCAACCACATAAAACCAGTTCCATGCTAACAGTCAGTTCCAGTCCGCTCAGCCAACCATATAAAACCACTAGCCATGCTAACAGCTCCTAGCACGACAGTTCTACAGTCCCGCTCAGCCAACCATATAAAACCACTAGCCATGCTAACGGCTCCTAGCCCGACAGTTCTACAGTCCGCTCAGCCAACCATATAAAACCACTAGCCATGCTAACAGCTCCTAGCCCGACAGTCCGCTCAGCCAACCATATAAAACCACTAGCCATGCTAACAGCTCATAGCCCGACAGTTCTACAGTCCCGCTCAGCCAACCATATAAAACCACTTGCCATGCTAACAGCTCCTCGCCCGACAGTTCTACAGTCCGCTCAGCCAACCATATAAAACCACTAGCCATGCTAACAGCTCCTAGCACGACAGTTCTACAGTCCCGCTCAGCCAACCATATAAAACCACTAGCCATGCTAACAGCTCATAGCCCGACAGTTCTACAGTCCCGCTCAGACAACCATATAAAACCACTAGCCACGCTAACAGCTCCTAGCCCGACAGTTCTACAGTCCCACTCAGCCAACCATATAAAACCACTAGCCATGCTAACAGCTCATAGCCCGACAGTTCTACAGTCCCGCTCAGCCAACCATATAAAACCACTAGCCATGCTAACAGCTCCTAGCCCGACAGTTCTACAGTCCCGCTCAGCCAACCACATAAAACCACTATCCATGCTAACAGCTCCTAGCACGACAGTTCTACAGTCCCGCTCAGCCAACCATATAAAACCACTAGCCATGCTAACAGCTCCTAGCCCGACAGTCCGCTCAGCCAACCATATAAAACCACTAGCCATGCTAACAGCTCATAGCCCGACAGTTCTACAGTCCCGCTCAGCCAACCATATAAAACCACTTGCCATATTAACAGCTCCTCGCCCGACAGTTCTACAGTCCGCTCAGCCAACCATATAAAACCACTAGCCATGCTAACAGCTCCTAGCACGACAGTTCTACAGTCCCGCTCAGCCAACCATATAAAACCACTAGCCATGCTAACAGCTCATAGCCCGACAGTTCTACAGTCCCGCTCAGCCAACCATATAAAACCACTTGCCATGCTAACAGCTCCTAGCCCGACAGTTCTACAGTCCCGCTCAGACAACCATATAAAACCACTAGCCATGCTAACAGCTCCTAGCACGACAGTTCTACAGTCCCGCTCAGCCAACCATAGAAAACCACTAGCCATGCTAACAGCTCCTAGCCCGACAGTCCGCTCAGCCAACCATATAAAACCACTAGCCATGCTAACAGCTCCTAGCACGACAGTTCTACAGTCCCGCTCAGCCAACCATATAAAACCACTAGCCATGCTAACAGCTCCTAGCCCGACAGTCCGCTCAGCCAACCATATAAAACCACTAGCCATGCTAACAGCTCCTAGCACGACCAGTAGCCATGCTAACAGTCCCGCTCAGCCAACCATATAAAACCACTAGCCACTAACAGCTCCTAGCACGACAGTTCTACAGTCCCGCTCAGCCAACCATAGAAAACCACTAGCCATGCTAACAGCTCCTAGCCCGACAGTCCGCTCAGCCAACCATATAAAACCACTAGCCATGCTAACAGCTCCTAGCACGACAGTTCTACAGTCCCGCTCAGCCAACCATATAAAACCACTAGCCATGCTAACAGCTCCTAGCCCGACAGTCCGCTCAGCCAACCATATAAAACCACTAGCCATGCTAACAGCTCCTAGCACGACAGTTCTACAGTCCCGCTCGCCAACCATAGAAAACCACTAGCCATGCTAACAGCTCCTAGCCCGACCCGCTCAGCCAACCATATAAAACCACTAGCCAGCTAACATAGCACGACAGTTCTACAGTCCCGCTCAGCCAACCATAGAAAACCACTAGCCATGCTAACAGCTCCTAGCCCGACAGTCCGCTCAGCCAACCATATAAAACCACTAGCCATGCTAACAGCTCCTAGCACGACAGTTCTACAGTCCCGCTCAGCCAACCATATAAAACCACTAGCCATGCTAACAGCTCCCTAGCACGACAGTTCTACAGTCCCGCTCAGCCAACCATATAAAACCACTAGCCATGCTAACAGCTCCTAGCCCGACAGCAAGTGCGAGTAAAGCAAAGTCATCATTTATATGGCAGATGAGTAATAGCAGAGGAAAAATAGGTTGTATCCCAAACGGCACCCTTTTCCCTATATAGTGCACTACTTTAGACTAGAGCCCTATTCCCTATATAGAGCACTACTTTACACGAGGGACCATTGGGAACAGGGGGTCATTTGGGACACTGGTCAGAAGTAGTGCACTAGAGATAGAATAGGGTACTGTTTGAGATACACAATATGTCCGTCAAAACTGGCAGATCTCTCACCTGAGTCTGTGGTCTTTCTGCCTCTCTGAGCGCTCTGTGGAGAGAGAGAGAGAGAGAGAGCAGAGAAGAGAGGAGGGGAGAGAGAAGAGAGGAGGGGGAGAGAGAAAGGAAGGGAGAGAGAAGGGGGAAGGGAGAGAGAAGGGGAAGGGAGAGAGAAGGGGGAAGGGAGAGAGAAGAAAGGAAGGGAGAGAGAAGGGGAAGGGAGAGAAAGGGGAAGGGAGAGAGAAGAGAGAAGGGAAGGAGAGAGGGGAAGGGAGAAAGAGGGGAAGGAGAGAAAAGAGGGAAAGGGAGAGAAAAGAGGGGAAGGAGAGAAAAGAGGGAAAGGGAGAGAAAAGAGAAGGGAAGGGAGAGAAAAGAGGGGAAGGGAGAGAAAAGAGGGAAAGGGAGAGAAAAGAGGGGAAGGGAGAGAAAAGGGAAAGGGGAAAGGGAGAGAGAAGAAAGGAAGAGAGAAAAAGAAAGGAAGGGAGAGAAAAGAGGGAAAGGGACAGAGAAGGGAGAGAAAAGAGGGAAAGGGACAGAGAAGGGAGAGAGAAGAGGGAAAGGGACAGAGAAGGGAGATAGCGAAATAGAGAGGGAACGAGAGAAGCCTTGGTCAAGACATCGCCACACAAACTCATTCATCTCTTCTCCTCCCTGTAAACTCCTCCCGTAGTCATTTCTATAAAAGGAGAATTCATTCTCGAATCAAACGTACCTGGTCCAATAGAATAAATATATAGATAACTCCCCCAGCATCTAAAGTTCCTCTTGTCTCTGCTTCAGATAAAACAAACATCCACAGAACGATCACAGCAGAAGTCCAACACTTCAGAGAACTGAAGAGCCAAAGGAGAGAAGGAAAGCCCACCGCTGTCCAATGAAACTCTCTCTCTCCCGGGGTTCCAGAATGTGGAAATTATGATTGGAACCCTCTGCCAATCCCTGCATGCTGATTGGCTGGTTAAAATAAAGCCTGTAGCTGTGATGGGCTGAGCAGCAGAAAACACCAGTCAGTCTGGGGGAGTCAATGTTTCCAGCTGCATTAGAACTTATTATAGCCAGTTAACTACAGCTCCGAGAGCAGAGAGTAGAGAAGCTTAAAGGCTGTAATATACATTGAGTTATAACGCATATATACCAAATCAAACCAAAAAATCAAGATCATAATAAACTGGGTGGTTCAATGCCTGAATGCTGATTGGCTGACAGGCGTTGGTATATCAGATCGTATACCACGGGTATGACAAAATATTACTGTTGTAATTACATTGGTAACTAGTTTATAACAGCAAGAAGGCACCTCAGGGGTTTGTGGTATATGCCAATATACCACGGCTAAGGACTGTATACGGGCACTCCGCGTTGCGTCGTGACCAAGAACAGCCCTTAGCCGTGGTATATATCACAACGCTCGGGCCTTATTGCTTAAACATAATGCTGCTATGAAGGGTGTTATAGAGCTGAACCTCTACTCCTTACTGCTGCCTGTTAACTACAGCTCTAGGTGCAGAGAGAGCAGATGGGGTTTATCAATGTACAGGTTATAATGCATTATAGGGGATAGCAAGGCTGAACGACTCCTTACTGCTGCCTGTTAACTGTGATTGTATCTCAAAAAGCAACCCATAAATGCTCTATATTGGGAATAGACTAAAACAATACCAGCCTCTCAGACAGTATCTATAGTTAGAGACTAAAACAATACCAGCCTCTCAGACAGTATCTATAGTTAGAGACTAAAACAATACCAGCCTCTCAGACAGTATCTATAGTTAGAGACTATAACAATACCAGCCTCTCAGACAGACAGTATCTATAGTTAGAGACTATAACAATACCAGCCTCTCAGACAGTATCTATAGTTAGAGACTATAACAATACCAGCCTTTCAGACAGTAGACAGTATCTATAGTTATAGACTATAACAATACCAGCCTCTCAGACAGTATCTATAGTTAGAGACTATAACAATACCAGCCTCTCAGACAGTATCTATAGTTATAGACTATAACAATTACCAGCCTCTCAGACAGTATCTATAGTTAGAGACTATAACAATACCAGCCTCTCAGACAGTAGACAGTATCTATAGTTAGAGACTAAAACAATACCAACCTCTCAGACAGTATCTATAGTATAGTATCTCAGACAGTATCTATAGTTATAGACTATAACAATACCAGCCTCTCAGACAGTATCTATAGTTAGAGACTATCTATAGTTATAGACTATAACAATACCAGCCTCTCAGACAGTATCTATAGTTATAGACTATAACAATACCAGCCTCTCAGACAGTATCTATAGTTATAGACTATAACAATACCAGCCTCAGACTCAGACAGTCAGACAGTATCTATAGTTAGAGACTATAACAATACCAGCCTCTCAGACAGTATCTATAGTTAGAGACTATAACAATACCAGCCTCTCAGATCTATAGTAGACTATAACAGTATCTCAGACAGTAGTTAGTTAGAGACTATAACAATACCAACCTCTCAGACAGTATCTATAGTTATAGACTATAACAATACCAGCCTCTCAGACAGTATCTATAGTATAGTATCTCAGACAGTATCTATAGTTAGAGACTATAACAATACCAGCCTCTCAGACAGTAGACAGTATCTATAGTTATAGACTAAACAATACCAGCCTCTCAGACAGTATCTATAGTTAGAGACTATAACAATACCAGCCTCTCAGACAGTATCTATAGTTATAGACTATAACAATACCAGCCTCTCAGACAGTATCTATAGTTATAGACTAAAACAATACCAGCCTCTCAGACAGTATCTATAGTTAGAGACTATAACAATACCAGCCTCTCAGACAGTATCTATAGTTATAGACTATAACAATACCAGCCTCTCAGACAGTATCTATAGTTATAGACTAAAACAATACCAGCCTCTCAGACAGTATCTATAGTTAGAGACTATAACAATACCAGCCTCTCAGACAGTATCTATAGTTAGAGACTATAACAATACCAGCCTCTCAGACAGTATCTATAGTTAGAGACTATAACAATACCAGCATCTCAGACAGTATCTATAGTTAGAGACTATAACAATACCAGCCTCTCAGACAGTAGACAGTATCTATAGTTAGAGACTATAACAATACCAGCCTCTCAGACAGTATCTATAGTTATAGACTATAACAATACCAGCCTCTCAGACAGTATCTATAGTTAGAGACTATAACAATAACAGCCTCTCAGACAGTATCTATAGTTAGAGACTAAAACAATACCAGCCTCTCAGACAGTAGACAGTATCTATAGTTATAGACTAAAACAATACCAGCCTCTCAGACAGTATCTATAGTATAGTATCTCAGACAGTATCTATAGTTAGAGACTATAACAATACCAGCCTCTCAGACAGTATCTATAGTTAGAGACTATAACAATACCAGCCTCTCAGACAGTATCTATAGTTAGAGACTATAACAATACCAGCCTCTCAGACAGTATCTATAGTTAGAGACTATAACAATACCAGCCTCTCAGACAGTATCTATAGTTAGAGACTATAACAATACCAGCATCTCAGACAGTATCTATAGTTAGAGACTAAAACAATACCAGCCTCTCAGACAGTAGACAGTATCTATAGTTAGAGACTATAACAATACCAGCCTCTCAGACAGTATCTATAGTTAGAGACTAAAACAATACCAGCCTCTCAGACAGTATCTATAGTTATAGACTATAACAATACCAGCCTCTCAGACAGTATCTATAGTTAGAGACTAAAACAATACCAGCCTCTCAGACAGTATCTATAGTTAGAGACTATAACAATACCAGCCTCTCAGACAGTATCTATAATTAGAGACTAAAACAATACCAGCCTCTCAGACAGTATCTATAGTTAGAGACTATAACAATACCAGCCTCTCAGACAGTATCTATAGTTAGAGACTATAGCAATACCAGCCTCTCAGACAGTATCTATAGTTAGAGACTATAACAATACCAGCCTCTCAGACAGTATTTATAGTTAGAGACTAAAACAATACCAGCCCTCAGACAGTATCTATAGTATAGTATCTCAGACAGTATCTATAGTATCTCAGACAGTATCTATAGTATCTCAGACAGTATCTATAGTATAGTATCTCAGACAGTATCTATAGTATAGTATCTCAGACGTATCTATAGTATAGCATCTCAGACAGTAGACAGTGTCTATGGTATAGTATCTCAGACAGTATCTATAGTATAGTATCTCAGACAGTATCTATAGTATAGTATCTCAGACAGTATCTATAGTATCTCAGACAGTATCTATAGTATCTCAGACAGTATCTATAGTATAGTATCTCAGACAGTATCTATAGTATAGTATCTCAGACAGTAGACAGTATCTATAGTATAGTATCTCAGACAGTATCTATAGTATAGTATCTCAGACAGTATCTATAGTATGAGACTAAAACAATACCAGCCTCTCAGACAGTATCTATAGTTATAGACTAAAACAATACCAGCCTCTCAGACAGTATCTATAGTTAGAGACTATAACAATTACCAGCCTCTCAGACAGTATCTATAGTTAGAGACTAAAACAATACCAGCCTCTCAGACAGTATCTATAGTTAGAGACTATAACAATACCAGCCTCTCAGACAGTATCTATAGTTAGAGACTATAACAATACCAGCCTCTCAGACAGTATCTATAGTTAGAGACTATAACAATACCAGCATCTCAGACAGTATCTATAGTTAGAGACTATAACAATACCAGCCCTCAGACAGTAGACAGTATCTATAGTTAGAGACTATAACAATACCAGCCTCTCAGACAGTATCTATAGTTATAGACTATAACAATACCAACCTCTCAGACAGTATCTATAGTTAGAGACTATAACAATACCACCTCTCAGACAGTATCTATAGTTAGAGACTATAACAATACCAGCCTCTCAGACAGTATCTATAGTTAGAGACTATAACAATACCAGCCTCTCAGACAGTATCTATAGTTAGAGACTATAACAATACCAGCCTCTCAGACAGTATCTATAGTTAGAGACTATAACAATACCAGCCTCTCAGACAGTATCTATAGTTAGAGACTATAACAATACCAGCATCTCAGACAGTATCTATAGTTAGAGACTATAACAATACCAGCCTCTCAGACAGTAGACAGTATCTATAGTTAGAGACTATAACAATACCAGCCTCTCAGACAGTATCTATAGTTAGAGACTAAAACAATACCAGCCTCTCAGACAGTATCTATAGTTAGAGACTATAACAATACCAGCCTCTCAGACAGTATCTATAGTTAGAGACTATAACAATACCAGCCTCTCAGACAGTATCTATAGTTAGAGACTAAAACAATACCAGCCTCTCAGACAGTATCTATAGTTAGAGACTATAATACCAGCCTCTCAGACAGTATCTATAATTAGAGACTAAAACAATACCAGCCTCTCAGACAGTATCTATAGTTAGAGACTATAACAATACCAGCCTCTCAGACAGTATCTATAGTTAGAGACTATAACAATACCAGCCTCTCAGACAGTATCTATAGTTAGAGACTATAACAATACAAGCCTCTCAGACAGTATCTATAGTTAGAGACTATAACAATACCAGCCTCTCAGACAGTATTTATAGTTAGAGACTAAAACAATACCAGCCTCTCAGACATTATCTATAGTATAGCATCCTGTGACAGTATCTATAGTATCTCAGACAGTATCTATAGTATACTCAGACAGTATCTATAGTATAGCATCCTCCAGACAGTATCTATAGTATAGTATCTCAGGCAGTATCTATAGTATAGCATCTCAGACAGCAGACAGTATCTATAGTATAGTATCTCAGACAGTATCTATAGTATAGTATCTCAGACAGTATCTATAGTATAGTATCTCAGACAGTATCTATAGTATCTCCCAGACAGTATCTATAGTATCTCAGACAGTATCTATAGCATAGTATCCTCCAGGCAGTATCTATAGCATAGTATCTCAGACAGTATCTATAGTATCTCAGACAGTATCTATAGTATCTCAGACAGTATCTATAGTATAGTATCTCAGACAGTATCTATAGTATAGTATCTCAGACAGTAGACAGTATCTATAGTATAGTATCTCAGACAGTATCTATAGTATAGTATTCAGACAGTATCTATAGTATGAGACTAAAACAATACCAGCCTCTCAGACAGTATCTATAGTTAGAGACTATAACAATTACCAACCTCTCAGACAGTATCTATAGTTGAGACTATAACATGCCAGCCTCTCAGACAGTATCTATAGTATAGCATCTCAGACAGTATCTATAGTATCTCAGACAGTATCTATAGTATAGTATCTCAGACAGTATCTATAGTATCTCAGACAGTATCTATAGTATATTATCTCGAACAGTATCTATAGTATAGTATCTCAGACAGTATCTATGGTATAAGTATCTCAGACAGTATCTATAGTATAGTATCTCAGACAGTATCTAGTATCTCAGACAGTATCTATAGTATAGTATCTCAGACTGATATCTATAGTATGACTATCTCAGACAGTATCTATAGTATAGGTATCTCAGACAGTATCTATAGTATAGTATCTCAGACAGTATCTATAGTATAGTATCTCAGACAGTATCTATAGTATAGTATCTCAGACAGTATCTATAGTATAATATCTCAGACAGTATCCATAGTATAATATCTCAGACAGTATCCATAGTATAGTATTTCAGACAGTATCTATAGTATAGTATCTCAGACAGTATCCATAGTATAGTATCTCAGACAGTATCCATAGTATAGTATCTCAGACAGTATCCATAGTATAGTATCTCAGACAGTATCTATAGTATAGTATCTCAGACAGTATCTATAGTATAGTATCTCAGACAGTATCTATAGTATAGTATCTCAGACAGTATCTATAGTATAGTATCTCAGACAGTATCTATAGTATAGTATCTCAGACAGTATCTATAGTATAGTATCCTCAGACAGTATCTATAGTATAGTATCTCAGACAGTATCTATAGTATAGTATCTCAGACAGTATCTATAGTATAGTATACTCCAGACCAGTATCCTATACAGTATAGTTATACTCAGACAGTATCTATAGTATAGTATCTCAGACAGTATCTATAGTATAGTATCTCAGACAGTATCTATAGTATAGTATCTCAGACAGTATCTATAGTATAGTATCTCAGACAGTATCTATACAGTATCTCAGACAGTATCTATAGTATAGTATCTCAGACAGTATCTAATAGTATAGTATCTCAGACAGTATCTATAGTATAGTATCTCAGACAGTATCTATAGTATAGTATCTCAGACAGTATCTATAGTATAGTATCT